>NC_135874.1:20861700-20986700 GCF_031162955.1 Sander vitreus | reverse complement strand
ATGATGTTGCCAGCAGCTCAATGCTTTATCAGTTTACCATTCTTTTTATGGCTGATCAATTTCCCCAGGGTCTGTTTGGGTGCTAATATCTCTCCGAGCAGTATAGGGATCAATGGTGGGATTTGTTAACCCTGATTAAATTAAAGAACAGGTTAATCAGAGAGGCAATTAGCCTTAGTTTTTGCAGCTTTGTGTTTGAGAATGCTTGGATTATATTTTAAGCCTGGACACATATACTTATGGAATATGAAGGACCCATGAGACACAATCACTGCATAAACACAGAACACAATCGTGCAGTGTGAAGCAGTCATTGTACTCATGGTGGGGTTTTAAGTATTGATTCAAACTCCCTGTACAACTGCCTGAGCCAGCGTCTGTAATGTATATAAGTCCCAAATAAAGAAACACCGTATTATCCCCCATTTTAGCTTCACATTGCTGGTTTACAGTGCAGTGTGGGATTGATTTTATCATTGTATTGATCACCTTTAAGGCACTTAACATCTTGGAGCACCTAGTTATTTATCTTTACTTTCAACTGTCTGTGAGATCCTAGGGGATGAGTAGAGCTTTATGTTCCCTTTGGTAACATTCCAACTGTGTGTCTTGCTTTAATGCACACTCTAAAAAAGGTATGAAATTCCGAAAGCCTGAAATCTCAGTACACGGCCAAGGAAAGTGTGTGTGTGTGTGTGTGTGTGTGTGTGTGTGTGTGTGTGTGTGTGCATTTTTCTGTGGATTTAGGGTTATGATGATACTTTCACATTATTTATCTACCACTTAGACCAGGGGTCCGTTACAGAAAGCATGTTTAGTGAAAACTCTGAGTTTGTTAACTCTGAGATGAGGGAAACTCTGAGGTTTTCTGTTTCAGAAAGAGGTTAATCAAACCTGAGAGAGAGGGGTAACTCCAGCTCGTTTCAGAAAGAGATGTAACTTCACCTCAGTCAGTTACTATGGTAACTGATGCCTTTTTTTTTCCAAATCGTTTTGGAGGGTCATAGAAATTGTTTTACTGGCGAGGGGAGGGTCATGTCTTTTTTGGCTAAAGGTCCCAAAACTCCTCCGGTGGACCCTTAAATAAATAACGAACATGTCCCTAACCATGTTAGGCAGACTATAAAGCTTTTTTTTCTCAAAACATGGCATTTCCTTTTGTCGACGATCCCGTTGATGAAGAAGCTGTATTACTTTGCAGGGTGTTAAACACATGTCGGGAGATGATATTGAGGCCCCGACGCATTTTCATTTCCAGATAACTTCCTATTTGAGCTGTATCGATTTTCTTCCCGGTCTATCAGTTATGTAGCCTACATAACCTTATCCGTCCTCATATCACTAACGTCACCCATCGTGCATGTTCTACTACACCCCAGTAGATTATTTGTGTCACATTACGTTTTTTTTGCAAACGGCAGTTTTCTTTACAACATTGGTGATGTGGAGCATTTTAGTAAAGCCACTGTATAGCAAAGCGTTGTCAGAAGAGTGACTCGCTCTGAAATGTTTTTTAAACATTTGTGGAGTGTTCCCTGGCCACAAACCAGTAAGAGACATTAAAAAGGAAATCCACAGTATTACCAGGTGAATGATGTAAACCCTTTTAAATAAAATATTAGGAATTATAATTGTGTTACAGTTTTCCTTGATTGCTTTGACACAGCAGTCAACTCAAACGCCACATTTTTCCAAACAGTTAACACACAGGCCTAAAGAGTGGCACCCATGGTGAAAATGACACATTTTGTTTGCAAAAGGCTCTAACCGTGCCAAAACATTTAAAATATGCAACAAAAGAAAATTTTGCCCTCAAACAACACAACTCGCAAACAAGCGTATGAGTTCTTCCAATCAACCATTACACAGTGGACAACAAAATACTAAATACAGCACTCAGTGTGAATCGGTGCACCATTGCTTGTCACTGTAGCCTATTACTGTACGTGGCTTTCATGCTAGTGACATCTGTTGACACATTTGCCTTCTTGCAAAGAATTGGAACCAGAATCAGAAATGCTTTGATGCAAATTTGATTGATTCCATTGATCCTTATTTTGAAACTGTGGCTGAAAACAAAATACATGTAAACCAAAATAAAATCTATTACAGTAAAGTATAAACATCTATTACTGTAGATTATAAGAAATAGCCACTATTGATACTCAGTCTCTTCTGTCTTAGACCTCTTCCATCCATGTTGGCAAAGAACAACACAGACACTGCACCTTTAAGGCCTGCAGACTAATTGCTAATTGAAGATTTGTGTAAAGGAGTGTCAAACAGGTGCTTCAGTGATTTCGTACTTGTGTAGGTAGTTTCTAATAGTTAGGAACAGATGGTTTCTGTTTGGTTACCATAGCTAAAACAATGGAGTTTGGACTGCTTGAATGACATCTGTGTTAACTGTTCTGCAAAAGGGTGGGGAAAATGTGTCAATCCAATGAGAATGGGTTAACACATTTGCAAGAGGTATCTTCTGCTCTGCGGAGACAGTGATGATGAAAACCGAGTGGATCCCAGTTTCTTTAAGCAGGTCAAAGCAATCAAGAAAAACTGTAATGTTGGTGCTGCAGCCTTAGAATGGGATTAGTAGGCCTAGGACTTTTTCGCCCGCAGTATTGCACCTAAATGAAATAGATTAGGTTCAATGCCATTTCACCAGTAATATTATACTTATGATTAAATATGATATTAATACACTATATTGGAACTTACGCATTTACTCTAGCAGCAATTTCCCCCCACACCAATTCTCTCTATTTTGCAGCAGCCGCTGTGTTGCTTTTTTAACTAAATACATGTTCAAACTCGCTGTATGTGTCCATAAGTATTTCCGCCGACCCGTTCGTTTGTGGTTGTTACCATGGTGAATCGTAGTATCATGGCTCCATTCATGCTGCCTTTATATTGTGGTGGTGCACGCTTGTGAACCTACTCCAAGTTGATTGAACCAACTCAAATCAGCTGTTCTTAAACCGAAAACTCAGAGTTTCCCATCTCAGGGTAAATCAACTCAGAGTTCAGGGTTAGACTCAGAGTTTGTTAAACCTCCTTCCTGAAATGGGCCCCTGCTTTATAATAAAAAATAAAGACATGGAAATCTTTATCCCACTGCCTTTGGTGTGTGGTCATTTTGTGAGTTTTTCTCATTTAATCATTGCAACAAACATCTTTGCTCTTTTCTTCTTTCCTTTGCTAATTGAAAAGTTGACATTTACTGTAGTATGCATTGTGCTAATCAACACAGTGATTTCTTAATCCTGTTCTCAGGACCTACAGTGCTGCTGGTTACCTATCTTACCAGGTGGTTAATTGCAGTTAATCACAGTCACCTGGCATTGCAGGTGTCATTTAGTCCCTGATTAGATTGCTGGTATAAAAACCAGCAGGGCTGTAAAACCACAGGATGGAAAAGCACTGCATTGAAAAGAAAGTAAGGGGGGGAAAAAACTTCAAAGGTTGTTTCTGCTAACACAAGTCGGTCAGTCAATGAGTTTGAGCACTTTCAAAGCACCTCGAAGATATTTAATCAATACAATTTCTTATTAATTTGAGCTGTGCAATCATCAAACATTGAAAGTATGGTGAGTTCACAACTGGCAGGGTTCACACAGACGAGATTAGTTAGCGTAGACTTTTGTGACGTTTCACAGTGTTTGCACTTGCAGTTATGTATTCAGTTGGCTGGTTATAATAACCCCATGTGCACTCCCTGCCTCGTTCATCTGTGACAAATGACCTCAAGAGATTCAGTAGTCATATATAAGGTGTTGCCTCGATTCAGTAAGGTGAATATTTCCTGACATTTAATGTTATAATATTTTGTTATGTCCCACACAATCCACTGGCAAAAACCCTCAACTATGTACTTGTGATACTTTCCTAAATTACTTCAAACCTGTAGTTTGCTGTGCTGAGGAGGATTTGCACATTTGTAATATAACCAAAGCTGCATTGATTACTTATGGCCAGTTGAGATCAAGCTGAACATTGGCATATTCTAACCTTAGAAAGTTGCTATGGCAAACGTGTTAGCAAACAATGTCCTATTTAGACACCATGCAGACAAGTCAAGTCAATTTAATAGCCCAATAGAACAAATCACAAATTACACAGCATATGACACCATAGGGTTAGGTAATTAATGTGCTGATCAAAAGAGAGGGTGGATTTGAATGTAACAAGAAGATTCTTGGCTTTGACTTTGGGATTTCATCTAGACTTACTATTACTTTATCAAACTGGTGTCTATGTCGAGCAGGGCCAATGCCTAAAATTACCAGCATCTCAGTTGTATCAAAATTCAGCAGCAGAAGATGATGTGGCATCCAGTTTTTCACAGCAGACAATTTAATAATAATTTGGAACTGATGTCTGCCAGTAAAGGTAGTCTACATACAGCTGAGTATCATCAGCGTAACAGTGGAAATTAATTCCATGACTTTGTGTAATTTGGCCTAACCCAGAAGGCCACGAACAGAGCCCTGAGGTACTCCATATTTCACATCAGAAAAATGTTATGTAGGATTATTATAGGAAACACAATGTACCAAATATATTAAGCTGAAGGATGCTAAACACATAGTCAAGCAGATACATTGCTGATATAAAGATATTATATCAGCGCAGTTAACAGCTGATTTTACTAATTAGAACAATAATTAACTAATCAGTGAAACCACCTGGATGTCATGGTTGAAATTAAAGGTCCAAGCCCTGTGTAGCACTTTATTCCCCCAACTGCACATTTCAAGTCAAGATCATTTGTGTAGCCCACTATTACACACAATAAATGTGTCTCAATGCATAGTATGTCTAATCTACTTTTAGTGTGTAGTGTGATCACACTGGATTTTCTAAAAAAAATAAAAAAAATAATTGTGATTGTGCCGTTGTCCCACAATCCAATGCACAAATGAAATAGATAAGCAGCTCAGAGCTGCACAATAATTAGACTAATTGCAGGTGATGGTGAGACAGCTGCATAAATATCTAGGAAAACAAAAGATACATTTTAAATCTTTGAAAAATATCTGCCTTCTCTTTGTGAAGTTTTGCAGTTTGATTGTCTGCCGGTGCACCCATCATTTCCTCTCAGTGAAAAAAACTGTAAAGAACCTTGAACTGCAAAACACTATACTATGACAATTAACACATGATGCATAGTGTATACAGTTATTATGCATCAAAGAATTGGGACACAGCTATTGTTCCAGTGGGCTTGAAATGATAGAAGAAGCCCTCTGAGATGCAATTCAAAGAGCGATCGCCTCCATTCATTATACTTACGAATACATAATTGTCTGTAATTGAGTCTTGTGAGATACAGTCACTATTTCTTAACTCTTATCTTATACAAAACCTGTTTTGTTACGGCAAGATGTTTGCTCTTGTTTTTAGTGCCATGAGTACTTTGCAGTCACTTCTCCAAACAAGTGCATTTGTGCAAGACTATATAAAGGAGTGGCTCGTGTGAATTTAATGTGCACAATACGTTGGCTTTGCCTTTGTTTAATTGCTTCTCTGAGGAGTATACAGCACAGAATTTTGCATGAGTTACATGACTACAACTAAAAATAATACAATATTTTGAGCCTAACTCAGAATAATGAACATTTAAAGTAATTACAAACCCTGCCGTACATTGTTGCATTAGGGGAGGAAGGCTAAATTAGGGTTATTTGATCTTTTATGTTCGTTTTAGTATCTTGTTGTTCTATAAACACATTTTCACTGATCAGACAAAGCATTTAAAAGCATTACATTTGCCAGTTATCTTGAAATTATCATAATATGCTGAATATTTTAGACTCAGTCTGTCTCCCATGCCATTCCAATAATGACCTGTTTATAGCTCTGTGGTCTGAATCCTCATCCTCTGATCATTGCCTCCATGTTCTCATTTGCCAGGTATTGGTGGTAAAATGATTTCATTACACGTCTTGAACACGCAGCTGCTTGTTATTACAGGCGGTCACCGGGTCTTGCTGCTCTCTACTGACCAATTTGCCTCCCACAACACATTAAAAAGGAATAGATGTTGCAGTATACCCTGCTGGTGCTGTTAAGACTCAAGGCACTTGTTAACAAATGGTTAATTCACCTGCCTCTTATGCTAACCAGACACTTTATCCTCTACTTTCCAACATCCTGCATCTCTTTCCCTATAGGCAAAGTCTTAAAATTGTGCAGGTGGTAATAGCACACCATTGCAAATTCTGCTATTAATAAAACATAATCAGTGCACAGTTTGTTCTCTTGTGTTGTGGAGGTAGTGTGAGTCTCTTTTTTATATTTTATGTTCATTGTCCAGTTACAGATTATAAACCAAATAATTTTAAAGTGGATTAAATGATATACAGCAACTGGACACACACACACACACACACACACACACACACACACACACACACACACACACACACACACACACACGTAGTATACATTGTACTGTATATATTGTACTGTATATATTAGGTGGGTAGGTTAGCTTAGCTTAGCGTACAGCAGGGAGAAAACCAGTCTCCTAAGGTGTAAAATCCTACCCTATCTTATCAGGATCAGTGACTACCTGGAGTCTCTGCTGGTTGCCTGGCAACCTCACAGTAAAGACAAGAATCAAGAAATAGTGCCAACATGTTATCCCACGTAAAACTACAACCTTTCATTTTTGCTTGTCAGATTTCTTTGTGTGGACAAAGTCATAGTTGTTTCCCTTGATTACAGTCTTTATGCTAAGGTAATCAACTGTTGGCTCTAGTGTCATATTTAGTTAGCGTACAAACTCAAAATCAGAGTGGTATCAATTTTCTCATCCATCCCTCTGCAAGAAAGCAAATAAGTGTATTTCGTAAAATATAAGTATTCCTTTAAAAAGACCCTGACCTGATGAAGTCCACTTCAGACTCAAGAAAACGGTTTCTTATGAGTCTACAGTATTCAGCAATTACTAAATGTCAAATAACATTTGACTTTTTGGCAAGGAGTAAGCCAGAGCAAACCAAACAGCTCTCATCTGTGTTCTGTATTTACTTTGCAGCATGACCTTTAAGCAGATTTCTGATTGCTCAGTGTGACAATAAACAACCTGACTCAACCCCTGTACAGCAACAACAACTTTGGCAGAGCACATCAGCTGGAGGTGCTGCATGGTCCGAGGCATTACGCAACCTTCTGTGGTTCACACGACCAACTAGGAGGCTGGTCAGGCATCAACTAGGGACATAGTCTATATCCACGACGTTCCACTTCCGGGATTTCTCCGTTGACGCCAGAAATTCCGCCGGATGTCTTTCTTTTCTGCCGGATGTCCGTTACCTTCCGCTTTCTTTGTGTTGTAATTTTAAACTGTGGTTGATTTTTAAGGATTATGGTTAAATGCTTCTCAGATCTCTGCAGGGTAAATTCAGACAGCTAGCTAGACTATCTGTCCAATCTGAGTTTTTCGTTGCAGGACTAAAACAACTTTTGAACTAACACTGTAAATGCAGCCGTTTGTTGAAATTATTTTGAAATACGTACCTTTATTTTGACATGAGTAAAAACCAGAAGTAGTGCCTGTTAGCTCCGTAAGCTACACCAGAGACCAAGGCACATGTAGCGGTGGTGGTACCTGCTAGTTTGTTTCTTTATTTTTATTTTTTATTATTACTCCATGCTTCGTGGTGTTCGCTACAACTGTGTGTAAGTTGAAGAATCATACTTTTGATTGTGAAGATTGCCTCTGGGGAATGACTCTGCCGTTGGTTGAGAAGCAGGCTAAAGTGGTCAGTATTACTCTGTGTACTCTGTAAAGGGCATGTTGCAGCTCAAGCAAGACTGCAGGTTTATTCAGAATCTGTCGATCCACCACTTGCACTTAACCCTTTAATGGATCCATTTTTTCCCTCCTATCAAGCACCAGTCTCCCAAGCTCTTCCTGCGCAACAAGCCAAGCCCAGTCAAGTCCATCACCCACATGAGGTCACAGCCACTAAAAACCCTCTCCCACATCCCTCCATGTACACCTCATGTTCTGTTCCACAGCCAGCCACATTTTCTCAAGTCCCTGTAAGTCAAGTCATCACCCCAACTGCACTTCCACTCATGCAACAAGCCCCAACCACTCAAGCTTCGGCCACTCAAGCCTTTTTAACCTCTCATGAAGCTTCCAATGACCTTGTGAGAACTCTTGCTGAAGCAATTACAGCTAATCGAGTTCCAATCCCAGAACCTGAAGTTTTCAAAGGAGATCCTCTCAAGTACAATGATTGTTAGCTTTCCTTCTTTACTCTGATTGATCGCAAGAACCTGCTAACTCAAGAAAAGCTCTTCTTTCTACGCAAGTATGTTGGTGGCTCAGCCAAGAGAGCTATTGAAGGCCATTTCCTTGTAGGAACAGAAACAGCTTACCGTGCTGCCTGGGACATACTTGAAGACAGATTTGGTAATCCATTCATAGTTGCCAAGTCATACCGTGACAAGATATATACATGGCATAAAATTGGCCCCAAGGATAGCGAAAATCTTCGTGAGTTTGTTGATTTCCTGAGCAGTGTAGAATCAGCTATGCCATATGTTCAAGGTCTACAAACTCTCAACGACTGTGTGGAAAACCAAAAGATTACTGTCAAGCTCCCGGATAGGTTGAGCTCACGCTGGAATAGAGAAGCCATGATTTATCAAGATGGACACAAAATGTTCCCTGACTGCAGATACTTCATGAGATTTCTCAACATGGAAGCTTGAATCACATCATTATATGCAGTTAAGCCAACTGACCAAGATCAAAGCCAACAGAACGAGAACAGTCTAAGTATCAATGAAATCAAAACTTTCAACAAGACTTTCACCACTAATACAAGTGAGAAGACAAGCATCACATGCATGTTTTGTAAGAAGAAAGGCCATACTCTCCATAGGTGTCGCAAGATTATGGAAAAAACTGTTGAAGAAAGAGTTAAGTTTGTACAACTGGAGAAATTATGTTTTGGCTGCCTTAGGATCGGCCATAACTCCAGAGCTTGAACATCCAGGAGTGTGTGTGACTTATGTGGAAAACGCCACCCCACTTGCCTACATCAAGATCATGGGAAGAAAGACCAAGAACAAGGAGTAAAAATAAAACAAGAAAGGTCAAATGAACACAAAGGAGGCAAGAACCAACAGTCGGAATCAATTGAAATACAGCAAGCTACCTCTAACCGAGTTGTTCAAGAGAAGAGCAGCACTCATACTTCATCAATTGTTCCAGTCTATGTATCCACGACAATGGAACCAAACAAGGAAGTTTTAGTGTATGCTTTACTTGATAGTCAGAGCGACACAACTTTCATCCTGAAGGATGCAGCTGTAACATTGGGTGCCAAGAAAGAACCAGTAAAACTTAAAGTGTCCACGATAAAATCAAAAACAAAGGTGGTGAATAGCCAAAGGGTGCAAGGACTACAGGTAAGAGGCATCAGCTCTGACACTAAAATCAAACTCCCAACAACCTATACCAGAGATTACATACCAGCAAACAGATCCCATATACCCACAAGCAAAACCGCAAAGTCCTGGCCTCACTTAGAACATTTGGCAGATGAAATGTCTCCTGAGCGTGACTGTGAAGTAGGATTGTTAATCGGCTATAACTGTCCACAAGCCTTACTTCCCAGAGATGTCATCACGGGCAATGAAAACAAGCCATATGCACAAAGGTCTGTGTTGGGTTGGAGCATTATCGGCTACAGCAGCACTGAAGCTGATTATGATCATGAGGATGAAATCGGTGTGAGCCACCGTATCATCATAAAGAAAGTTCAGCCAGCTACCAAGCCCTCTACTAAGCTCAAGTCTGAGATCCATTTTGTGTATAGAACTCAACTCAAGGAAATGATCACTCCAGCAGATATACTCAAGGTCTTTGAGTCAGATTTTACTGAGAAGTTCAGTGAAGAAGTTCTAATATCACAAGAAGATATTAAGTTCTTGGCGAAGCTGAAAGAAGCCATCAAGCGAAAGCCAAATAGGCATTACGAAATGCCATTGCCTTTCAAGGAAGACAGGCCAAGTCTGCCAAACAACAAAGTGTGTGCAGAACATAGACTCAGATGTTTGGAAAAACATCTTAAGAAAGACAATCAATATCACAAGGATTATGTGGCTTTTATGGAGGACATAATAGCAAGAGGTGATGCTGAAAAGGTTCCACAGCCAGAGGTAACCAACCAGACCACGTGGTATATCCCTCACCATGGGGTTTACCACCCCCAAAAGCCTGGATGCTGAACAATTCATAACCCATGCAGTTCAAGAAGAAGCGTTCAGTGATGAAATCAAGGCTCTTATACAAAAGAAAGAGGTACAAAAGAGCAAGTCAACCGAACAACACAAGTTGAACCCTTTCATGGATAGCCAAGATATCCTGAGGGTGGGAGGTAGATTGACACAAGCAACACTCCACCCCCATGTCAAACACCCAGCTATCCTCCCCAAAGGACATCATGCATCTCAATTGTTGATAAAGCACTACCATGAGAAGGTGAAGCATCAGGGTCGTGGAATGACCATCAATGAACTATGCTCCAGTGGGATTTGGATCCCGGGGTGTAGTACTGAAGTGTCATCACTCATCTTCAAGTGCATTAAATGCAGAAAGCTCAGAAAGTGTAATCAAGTACAAAAAATGGCCGACCTTCCACCAGAGAGGATGGAAGCTACCCCTCCATTTACTTACAGTGGTATGGACTGCTTCGGACCATTTTATGTTAAAGATGGAAGGAAAGAACTGAAGAGATATGGGCTTCTATTCACCTGCATGTGTTCACGTGTCATCCACATTGAGGTATTGGATGACCTTTCCACTGATGCCTTCCTAAATGCGTTGCGGTTTTATTGCCATAAGGGGCAATGTAAGTCAACTACAAAGTGATCAAGGCACAAACTTCGTGGGGGCACGCAATGAATTCCAAGAATTAATGAAAGGAATAGAGCAAGAACGTGTGAAAGAGCTAGGATGCAACTTTGTCATGAACCCACCTGCGTCCAGTCACATGGGCGGTGTCTGGGAGAGGCAGATTCGGACCGTGAGAAGTGTCCTCACATCCATCCTAGACCAGTCTGCTGGAAGATTAGACAGCTCTTCATTAAGAACATTCCTGTACGAAGTGATGGCTATAGTGAATAGTCGACCATTGACCACAGAACATCTCAATGATCCATTAGGACCTGAACCCCTAACTCCAAATCACATATTGACAATGAAATCGTCAATAATCGCACCACCACCTGGAGAGTTTGTAAGGGAAGATCTCTATCTTCAGAAAAGATGGAAGAGAGTACAGTTCTTGTCCATTGAATTTTGGACCAGGTGGAGAAAGGAGTATTTGCTGAATCTGCAGCAGAGGACCAAATGGAACAAGGACAGGAGAAATGCTAACGTGAATGACATTGTCCTGTTGCAAGATGATGGCACACCAAGAAATCAGTGGAAGCTGGCGAAGGTAGTTGAAGTCTTCCAAGGAGCTGACGGAAGAGTTAGGAAACTCAAACTGTTACTTAGTGACACAACACTAGACAGTAAAGGCACACGCTCAAATAAGCCAGTTTACTTAGAAAGGTCCATACACAAAACAGTACTATTGCTTGAGGCTGAATAAGTAGGTTAGCTCTTCAATGACATTATTTTGTTTATATTTGAATATTTACATCAATGTTTTACAGGGTGCTGTTAACAATGTTAATTTTTATTGTGAATCACACATTGTGTGATGGTGGGAGTGTAAATGCAGCCGTTTTTTGAATTTATTTTGAAATACGTACCTTTATTTTGACATGAAGGAAGTAGTGCCTGTTAGCTCCGTAAGCTACACCAGAGACCAAGGCACCTGTAGCGGTGATGTTACATGCTAGTTTGTTTCTTTATTTTTATTTTTTATTATTACTCCATGCTTCGTGGTGTTTGCTACAACTGTGTGTAAGTTGAAGAATCATACTTTTGATTGTGAAGATTGCCTCTGGGGAATGACTCTGCCGTTGGTTGAGAAGCAGGCTAAAGTGGTCGGTATTACTCTGTATTCTTTATCAGCATTAGCTACAGTGCTAAGTAATGCTATTTATGTAATGATTGCAATATATGATGTTGTCTTTTATTTTGTCTACTTGAACTTTTAGTTCTACGGTGTTAATAAACATCTGTAAAGGGAACCGGAGTCTCACATTCAATCATTGGGCGGCATAAACACGTTCCACCAAAACAAGTTCCTTCACGAGGATATTTTGCAGCGGCACTGTGGCTCTGGCTCGGTGACAACTGTGATTGGTTTAAAGAAATGCCAATAAACCAGAACACGTTTTTCTCCCATCCAGGAATGCTGTGCCGATTAGCCAGACCCTCCTCAGCAGCACTGTGGAGGAAGGTCTGGCAATGTGAGACTACTAGAGACATAATGCCATGATGGACTTGTGGAAGCTGTAAAGGGTTATGTAACTTCTTTGCCTCAATGCATCCAATATGTGATGCATATTGACAGATCCTGTCCACAAGAGAAGGAATTAATGATGAGACCACAACACTGGTGTGCTCATGTATTGCCTTGCTAATACCAGAGGATATCCATGTACTGAGTGCACCATTATGACACCAGCAAAGACACCCAGTGTCGTCCCAGGGCTAACTCAGTCACAGAATACCTTTGGAATGATAAAGTCAAGATGGCATCATAGTTTTCTTTAAGGCCTTGGAGGTGTTGCACCAAATGGTGTGCCTTCTGTCTCTGTTGTTTCTGCCTTTCTGCACAACCTCTTCGTGAGTACAGGCGACATTTACAATGCAAGCCAGATGCTTGTGATCCTTAGGCTCCACCGCTACCCAGCTCTGGAACAGGGGAGCGTGAGTCGTGTTGAGAGGAGGGGCCGACCTGCAGCCTGTCACTTTGTCCCCTTTGATCTTTTAAATTAGGTGTAATATTTCTTTTGCTGTTAGGTTACACCAGGAGTTCAAACAATATTAGCTATTTAAATGCATCTTATGCTTTCTGTTTCTTTTTACATTCTCCCATTTCCTGGCTTCAGATTGTTTTTTTCTCCCAGGCTCATCTCCTTAATAACAAGTCTGCCGTAGAGAGTGGGTGAAGCAAACAGATATTAATTATCACAGGTATTAATTCAGGACAAATTGGATGATTGCTAAAGTGACTTTTACTTCATAAGGCACAATTACTGTCTTCCAGATGTGGCACTGTGTCTTCCTCGTTTATGAAAGGGCTGTCAGTCTCAAATTAAGTTTGCAGTCTCCTCGTCTGACCTTTTGAGTTAGATTAGAAAAAATAAAAATTGAAATGTCACGGACCCTATGTTTTAATCACTAAGGATATTAATACAATGAAATAATATTTCCCGTTTATCAATCCGAAATGTCAAAATGCAAGCTGCTTAGCCTTACCTCTGTCATTATTTGCTTTCAGTCAAGAAAATGTTCTCTCAATTTTGGCAGCAGTCAGCAATTGTTCAGACATGAGTTGGATACCAATTCTGGATTATATAATATAATGCTTGATTATGTGTTCACTTAATATATTATTTGTGCCTGTACTGTATCTATCTCCATAGTTCTTAGGATCCTGCTGGTTTTCATTGTAGTAGCTGTAATTAAGGGCTGATTTCCACTTGGTACAAAACAAACTTATCAGGATATATTTTAGGCTTGTAGCATTTTTTTTTTTTTTTTTTAAATGTTTGCTACCTATGTCAAATTGTTTGAGAATAAACTGTTTTCTGTGGTTTAAATTGCTGGACCCTCAGTTAAGATCTGCAAGATAAAGTATTGTCACTGGAAAAAGCAACTGGAGGAATACATTACTTTAATTGAATGATTGTTTTGATGTTCCTCTTTTTAATTGAAGTGTTTCAGTAATGTTCAGTCCATCAAATTAAATGTTGTTATAGGGCCTCATACAAGTTAATGGAATTAAAGTTGCTTTACCACAGAAAAAAGCTGAGATGAGGACAATGCATAAAACTGGGAGAGGAAATATTTTATATTAACATCACAAGTAATGGGAGCGTTGAATGATGGAGCAATAAAAAGTGTGAACAGCTACAGGAATTTTAGGTTAGGCTTTATTTCTTCCTCAGGCATGGCTGCCATAGATGCCAGAACTGTGTTCCCCTTTGGTCTCTGGTTCTATTTTGGTCCCCCTCTCAGTCCAGTGGCGCAGGAGGGGAGTGGCAAGCCAGTCTTTCACCACAGGGACAGAAGCAGAGTGTTAGGTTGTCTAGCCAGAACCACCTAGAGACATTAGCCCCACAGGTACATGCTAATGAAGACAGTGGAATCAATATTCCTGCCATCCTCACTCACACACACACACACACACACACACGTTTGTATTTCTATAGCCTACTTGTGTGGACCCTCCATTGACTTCATTCATTGTATTCATTACTTTTTTGGGAAACATACTTTGCTTTAAACTGGCTCTTATAATTAAGTTAATTACTTCTCCATATTTCCCAGAATGCATTTTGTATACAACCAATTTATTTTTATTTTACATGTTTTACATGTAGGCTATGTGAAGAGACCAATCATTTTAAAGGAATATATCAACATTTTGGGAAATACACTTTTTCTCTTTCTTGCCGAGAGTTAGAGGAGAAGATCATCTGTCTGTTACATATGAAGCTACAACTAGAAGACAGTTAGCTTAGCTTAAAAGAGGAACAAACCGCTAGCCTGGTTATTCCAAAAGTAAAAAAAAACTAGAACTGCAAGCAGTTATGACCGGGCCCAAGCCACCCACGCCAGTTGCCCCCGATGCCCCGGGGAGCGCGCGAAAGCGGAACCCGAAGCCAGGTGGCAGGGAGGCAAACGGTAAAGCACACAAAAGCAAAAACCAAAACGTAACGGTAGGAGGGAAACATCAGTAAATATTGAGAAGTGTGAGCTGCAAGGTCTGTGGTACATTTCCATTGCAAATATGCTATTAACATAGATTGAGTAAAAGGGCCAAAACTCATCTACATTGATTATAGTGCCCCCTAATGGCATACCAAATTTGGTACAGAGCCTCAGAGCGGCATGCCGAGATATTGCAATTGCAAATTTCCCATTTAAATGCATTGACTTATTGGCCAAAACAAATAAACGTTACTTATAGCGCCCCCTAAAGGCCGATCTTTGCCAAATTTGGTACAGATCATCGTAGTGGGATGTTGAACAATGACCACAAGTTCTTTGCTGATAACATTTAATTTGGTCGAGATATGATACATGTGTGGTAGCTAGCTAGGAAAATTTGTTTGGTCGTCAAATGCGCATACTTTAACGTAGCAAAATTCCTTGAGTAACTTTTGGTCACGTCCATCTGGAGATGCTACGTATCAGGTTTCATGGTGATCCGTCGTACGGCCTAGGACAAGTTCGAAAAAGTTGGTTTTGCGCATTGCGCGATATTGCGGAAAATAATTTAAGCGGAAATGGGCGTGGCCTATATCATGTGATTCAGCTTGATTCAAGGAACACGTGAATGTATGGTTTTCTAATGTGCGATGTGTAATGTGGGAGTTAAAGGCATAAACATTATAGCGCCACCTAGTGGTCCACATGTGTAATTATTGGTAGGTGTGGTCCATGACCCATTGTCTATCTACCCTGTAAATTTAAAGTTGTTCACGTCAGTGTAAGTAGTAAATTTAAATGTGGGTCCCATAAGCCACGCCCACTTTGACCCCTCAGTACCCCACTCTAGGGTTGGCCTCAGGAGTGGCCCTAGATGGCACCCAACAAATTTTGTAAAAATCGGATGAGCAGTACAAGTACAAAAAGTTTATCTCATGAATGGCTCATCCGATTTTTACAAAATTTGATGGGTACCATCTAATGACACTCCTGAGGCCATCTCTAGAGTGGGGTACTGAGGGGTCAAAGTGGGCGTGGCCTATGGGACCCAAGTCTAGATTCACCACTTACACTAATGTGAACAACTTTAAATTTACAGGGTAGATGGACAATGGGTCATGGACCACACCTACCAAAAATTACACATGTGGACCACTAGCTGGCGCTATAATGTTTTTTTGCCTTTAACTCCCACATTATACATTGCACATTAAAAATACTTACATCCACGTGTTCCTTGAATCAAGCTGAATCACATGATATAGGCCACGCCCATTTCCGTTTAATTTTTTTCCCGCAATATCGCGCAATGCGCAAAACCAACTTTTTCGAACTTGTCCTAGGCCGGGTGACAGATCAGCACGAAACCTGGTAGGTAGCATCTCCAGATGGATGTGACCAAAAGTTACTCAAGGAATTTTGCTATGTATCATATATCATATCATATCTCGGCCAAATTAAATGTTATCAGCAAAGAACTTGAGATCATTGTTCAACATCCCACTACAATGCTCTCTACCAAATTTGGCAAAGATCGGCCTTTAGGGGGCGCTATAACCAACGTTTATTTGTTTTGGCCAATAAGTCAATGCATTTAAATGGGAAATTTGCAATTGCAATATCTCTGCCACAGTAAATGCAATCAACACGAAACTGGCGCTCGTTCGGCATGCCGCTCTGAGGCTCTGTACCAAATTTGGCGAAGATCGGCCGTTAGGGGGCTCTATAATCAACGTAGACGAGTTTTTGCCCTTTTACTCAATGTTAATGGGATATTTGCAATTGAAATGTACCACAGACATTGCAGCTCACACTTCTCAATATTTACTGACGTTTGCCTCCTACCAGTTTTTACTTTTGCATGCTCCTTTGTTTTTTTTTTACAATAAACAAACTTCTTAACCCACCTGACAAAGTTTCTGCCCAACCTGCACAGTGGAGAAATTCAACTCTTTTCTCTCACTTTTTCAATCCCAAATCAACACCATTCATAACAACTGCAATTAAACATTGCAGTTGGTGCTAAGTGGAGCGTCTGTCATAGTTTGATTGGTTATGTCGGAGGCATTGATTCTTAATTTCCCATGAAGCACCCACGGAGGAAAACATAAATCGGCCTATGACACCATTTGCAACAACTTGACCCCCTCCCCTGCTCCTTCAACCACCACACCTGCCTCCCCCCCTCCACCCTCTCGGTCACTCTCTCATTTCTCTCTGCTGTCCCCTGTGGTCAGGGGGGTTAAGAAGTTTGTTTATTGTAGAGAATTCTTAAAGGTAGTCTTATATGCATGGAGGTAAACTGTTGACCGCTACGTTTGCAACGGCGACGTACCGCAAACATCGCGGCTTGCGCCTCTCAATATTTACCGACGTTTGCCTCCCCGCCACCTGGCTTCGGGTTCCACTTTTGCGCGCTCCCCGGGGCGTCGGGGGCGACTGGTGTGGGTAGCTTGGGCCCCGTCACAACTGCTTGCAGTTCTAGTTATTTTTGTTTTTATATGAATTAAACGAACCAGATAGGTAATGTATTAGTCTTTATGCTGAGCTAAACTAATGTCTCCTGGCACATCATCTAAATACCTTCCCTGAAACCAACCTGTAGGCTATAATTCTCAAACATTTTCTCACTTTGAAGGAATTCTCTCATTCCTTGCTGTACCTGTGAGGACATTTGGTCCTCATGAGGATGGAAGTGTAAAAAAACCTCTCACACACATCTCATATCTTCATTATGTCACATGTGAGTCAGGGGTCCCCTATGATTCACAGTATGAGCATGTCACAGAAGATTAAAATACAGGAAAGATAAGAGTAAGTGTAGTGTGTGTGTATAACAAGGATAAAGGGAAGGAAGGAATTAAGGCTGATCTAGGAATAAAAGTCGCACAGAGCAGAGTGAGAAAGAAAGAAGAAATAAAAAAGGGGAAGTAGAGGTAGACACAAAATACATTCCACAGGCGCTCCTCTCTTTTTTGCCTAATGCTGTGAGCTGGTAATGGCAGACTGATTAACTTGGAAGACTGGATTCCCACCATCCCAGGGGCAAGCCAGTCAGAATATGAAATCTGACTTCCTATGAAACCTTCAAAGTAAAACATTAAAAGCGACTGTTTTTCACAAAAATCATTTTAGTCTCGTATGAACAAAAATCCCGTCTGAAATCACATAGTCTCGCTTTGCCAGACCTTCCTCCACCACAGCGCTGCGGAGGAAGGTTAGGCTAGTCCACACAGCATTCTGGGATGGGAGACAAACATGCTCTGGTTTATTGGCATTTCTTTAAACCAATCACAATCGTCTTGGGCTTGGGCTAAGTGCCGTGCGACAGAAAACTCAGATTGGACAGATAGTCTAGCTAGCTGTCTGGATTTACCCTGCAGAGATCTGAGAAAAGGTTAACCACAGTCCTCATAAACCGACCAGAGTTTAAAATGCCAACATAAAGGAAGCCTAAGGCAACGGATATCCGGCCTAAATGAGTGAAATCTGGCGGAGCAATCCCAGAAGTGGTACGTTAAGGATATAGACTAGAAATCACAGTACTATAAAAATGATTTTTTTTTTTTTTTCTCATTATACATGTTTTACTGGACACTCTAGTTGAAAAGTAGTTGCTGCTGTCTATATATAGGCGGGAAATCAAATCCTGCTTAGGAAAGATGTGATCAAGGTTTGAGTGATCTGTGTTGCAGGTATCGACCTGTTTTTAAAACCCAGATAAGCTCATCTTGAAGACTGCGTTGTCCACCCCGGATGTAATCATTAATTTGTTTCAACAGAAATTGATTGGAGAATTGATCAGCGGTGCTTTGTCTATGAGAAGCCTTTCAGTTGATGCTAATGTGACATTTTAATCTGATCCCCACACACACACACACACACACACACCATCATTGTTATGTCATCTTCATTGTCTTCTAATGCTTCTCATTATTCTAAATTTGGGGTTGACACAAGAGGCTTAATATCCTATGCATAGTGATTTTGTTGGTTTTGCATGCTAGGGCCAGTGTGTTGTTGATTTGTCCCACTTTGGTCAAATGTACTGTCAGAGGACCAATACTGACATATTTGAGAATTAAGAAATGAATACAGTATATGGATGGAAGAATAAATGGTCAAATATGTTGGGCAATAAATAACTTGAAATGTGACAAATGGGTAATAGAACTAAAAGAGACAAATAAATCAGGAAATAGAGCTCTAAAATGATCAGAGAAATAAAAATAAACAAATATGACCAGAACTGTTAGCGAGATGCTAGGATCCACTTGGGTATTAGAGATATTGACAAAAAGACAAACAGCAACTGAAAGAGACCCTACCTAGAATTGATTAGACTAAAAATAAGACAAGATGAAATAGTCTTTATTGTCTCGAAGGAAATATGTCTTGGACGCATACACATACAGTTTCTGCTGTTAAGGAAATACAACATGACATAGTGCACACATACAGTAGCCAACATACTGTCATGGTTGTGGTTTTCCGTTGTGATTTTCCCTGTTCATTTTAGTAATTCATTCCCTGTTTCCTTGTCGTGTACTGTCTTAGGTGTTCCTATATTCTCTGTTGTTCTCTGTTTTTCCTTGTTCTATCCATGTGTATGTTTCATGCTTCAGTTTCCTGTTTTAGTCTCCTCCTCATGTCTTGTTTTACGTCCTGCCTTGTGTGTTTTCCCGCCTCTGTGATTGTCCGCCCTGCCCTGATGTGTTCCACCTGTTCATCGGCCCTCATGTCACCTGTCTCTCGTTACTCCCCTCGTTACCTTGTGTATTTAGTCTCTGTGCTTTCTTTGTCTCTTGTCGGTTCATCGTCGTGTCTCCCGGGTTATTCCCTGCGTCGCGTCGGCCTTGTGGTTTTGCCTTCTGTGTGTTCAGTTTTTCAAGGTTTTTTTGGGGGATTTTGTTTTGGACTTTTCTTTTGCCTGCCTGGGGTCCGTTTCAGAAAGCAGGTTTAGTGAAAACTCTGAGTTTGTTAACCCTGAGAGGTTTCCGTTTCAGAAAGAGGTTAATCAAACCTGAGAGAGAGGGGTAACTCCAGCCCGTTTCAGAAAGAGATGTAACTTCACCTCAGAGTCAGTTACTATGGTAACTGAGCTTGTGAACCTAACCTGGTTGGGAGCAGGTTTTCTTCAAGAAACCTCGAGTTTCTCTCAGTCTCCTCCCTCTGACACAGCGCTCTCTCATTTCCTCATTCATTCATTCAGTCTGTATCAGGCGCGTTTTAGCGCAGTTTATCGGCATGAATTAAAAAAACAGTTAGTTTATTAACTATGTTAGGCAGACTATAAAACGTTTTTGTTCTGAACATGGCATTTCCTCGTGTCGACGATCCCGTTGATGAAGAAGCTGTATTACTTCGCAGGGAGTGAAACATGCGTCGGGAGATGATATTGAGGCACTGACTATACATACATTTTCATTTCCAGATAACTTCCTATTTGAGCTGTATCGTTTTTCTTCCCGGTCTATCAGTTATGTAGCCTACATAACCTTATCCGTCCTCATATCACTAACGTCACCCATCATGGACATGCTCTTACATCCCAGCACATTTGTGCCGCATTGTTTTTTTGCAAACTGTAGTTGTCTTTACAACTTTGTTGATGCAGATCATATAAAGCCACTGTACAGAGTCAGAAAAGTGTGCCTCGCTCTGAAACGTGTTTTAAACATTTTTGTAGAGTTCCGAGGACACAATCCAGTAAGAGACATTAAAAAGAAATAAATGATTGTAAATCATAATTCTGTTAATGATGGTGCTGCAGCCTCAGAATGGGATTAGTAGTAGTTTACTTTTTCGCCCGCAGGATTGCACCTAAATGAAATTATAGGTGTAGCTTACTACCATTCCAGTTTTCACCAGTAATATTATAGGTTACCTGTGATTAAATATGAAATGAATACACTATATTAGAGCTTACGCATTGACTCAAGCAGCAATGTTCTCCCACACAAATTCTCTCTCTTTTACAGCAGCCGCTGTGTTGCTTTTTTTAAAACTAAAAACATGTTCAAACTCGCTGTATGTGCCCATGAGTATTTCCGCCGACCCATATCGTAGTATCATGGCTCCATTCATGCTGCCTTTATATTGTGGTGGTGCACGCGTGTGAACCTACTCCGAGTTGATTGAACCAACTCAAATCAGCTGTTCTGGAACCGAAAACTCAGAGTTTCCCATCTCAGGGTAAATCAACTCAGAGTTCAGGGTTAGACTCAGAGTTTGTTAAACCTCCTTCCTGAAATGGACCCCTGCTTCAGGACACCTTTTGTTTGTAAGCCATTACTTTAATAAATCTTCTTTATCTTCCTCTACCTCCTCGTCCATGCATGTCTGGGTCCAATACTCCTAAAATCCTGACACATACACAGACTGCCACTAGTCCGCATGAACACACTCAAAGTTTGGACCCAGCCCGACTAGGTTACCATAAACTAGGGATGTCACAAGAACCGATACTTCAAGACCTGTTTCTGTGTCAGGAACAAACTCTCTCTCGAGGGTCTGGCTACTCCACATAGCATTTGGGGACGGGAGGAAAACGTGCTCTGGTTTAATAGCATTTCTTTAAACCAATCACAATCGCTAAACTCCACATGGAGCCGCTGCAAAATAGTTGTACGAGAGAAAACTCAGATTGGACAGATAGTCTAGCTAGCTGTCTCAATTTACCCTGCAGAGATCTGAGGAGCAGTTAACATTAGTCCTCATAAATCCACCAAATTTAAAATTCCAACACAAAGAAAGCGGAAGGAAACGAAAAATACATGCATCCGGCGGAATTTCCTGCAGCACCGGAGCAATCCCGGAAGTGGAATGCGAAGGATATAGACTAGGCGTGTAAATATCTAATGTTAGCAAAAGAAAATATAAATTATGCAAAATAGTCGGCTGTTCATTTGTTGCGGTAAGTAGATTTAGTTTTAAGGCCTTTTTTTTTCTGCCAAAATGTCCATCCCAATTAATATGTTAAAGTGAATTACGGGAACACCTTGCTAACCAAGCTAGCTAGCTTGTGCTAGCATTACCTGTCTTGTAAAATAGCAACCTCCTCCCCAGCTCCACGCTCTCGTCCTAATATGGTCACTTCTGGCTCCAAAAAAAAACTTGAAGCTTCAAAGCGGTAGTCAGTGGGAATTTAATTCTGTCTTGTATTGTCACTTTAAAATCGCACTGAACTTTGCTCTGTTCCGAAACAAAAAAATTGTCCCGGATTTGTTATAAGACGATCTGTAAGTATTTGTTGCATGCCAATGGAGCAGTGATACTGGCTACATTTGATCATAAAAGGTTTATATGAAAATAGTTACATTCATGTATTGGGTTGGAATCATTTAAGCACGCTTTTAAACTGAATATTATTAAAAAAAAGAAGGAACATCCTGCTGAAAGAAAACTGTTGAGCAGTGACGGACTGACCATCTGGAATTTGGGCAAATGCCAGAAGGGCCACTACTGATAATTTGTCTTTGGTTAATTTTGATGTTATTTTATGCATGCAGCCACAAATATTCAAGATTGTATTGCGGCAAAGTGCGTGGAAAGATACACTCGGAAAGCAGAGTTACTAATTTCCAAGCTAGGTTATTGACAAAAATAGGGCACGGTGTGTTGCAAATGCCAGGGTCGTTTTGATCCCAGTCCGTCATTGCTGTTGAGCAAAAACAACGCCTTATGAGACGCATACCATGACATCTTTTATTTTCTCAATGTATTTATTTCTTCATTTTTTTTTTTATTCATTCACTCCTCCATACCACAGCATCAGGAGCAGCAGTCTTGCAACCACAATTAAGGATCTCTGGATAATGAGTGTCCTGCAGGTTTTTTTTTTTGTCGGTGATCCAAGTCTATGCTAACATTTGCAGTGCATACATGTGACGTCAGCCACCTTTTCTTTCGTTATTTATTTATTTTATATTGGGGGGCTAAGTTATAGCCTAGTCTATTTTAGGCTTTTACTCTGAAGGCAAGCACGTCAGCCTCGCTGTGGATGCAGCTGCTGGCTTAACGCATCTCTCTCTCTCTCTCTCTCTCTCTCCCCGTCTCTCTCTGCTCTCTCTCTCTCTCTCTCTCTCTCTCTCTCTCTCTCTCTCTCTCTCTCTCTCTGCCTCTCTCTCTCTCTCTCTCTCTCTCTCTCTCTCTCTCTCTCTCTCTCTCTCTCTCTCTCTCTCTCTCTCTCTCTCTCTCTCTCTCTCTCTCTCTCTCTCTCTGCCTCTCTCTCTCTCTCTCTCTCTCTCTCTCTCTCTCTCTCTCTCTCTCTCTCTCTCTCTCTCTCTCTCTCTCTCCCCGCCGTCATCCAGCGCTGTGCCGATGCCTCGTTAAACCTGGAGCCGCTGCCAGGAAGGATGAGCTGCCCTGTTACCGGAGAGAAAACCAAATCTTTTTTTTTTGTGGAAAAATTAAGAAAGAAAAAAACAGTTTTTTTTTTATAAAGGTGGTAGTTTTTCATGGAAGACAGAGTGGAAGAAAACCAACTCAGTGAGAGGACTGCATTCACAGTCTGTGCAAGTGTGTGAGCGTGTCAGTCAGGGTGCGTGCCTCGGACTCCCCACTCAGTGATGTAAAACGTGAAGGTGGATTTTGGCATGTGGAAGAGCAGGTAAAAGGTAAGACTCACGACACTTCAACATGAGCACTGAGCAGCTTTCACACTCACAGTTTAGAGCTCCTGTTGGTTTCAAGCTGTTGCCAAGATGAATGAAAATCATTCATTGCACGTGTCAACGTTAACTCGCAGGTTAAAAAAAAAAAGAAAAGATATTGACACTTGGTTTCATCAGCAGACTAATAGGCGTAGTCCCTATCTTGGTGCGAGGTGCGAGGATTTGGACAGGATGCAAGTAGCCTAATTCAATACATGAATAAATAAATAACTAAATAAATAAAATAGAGAAATGATGAACTCCCCATGACGTCTGTGATGAATGGGAATGAAGATAAAAAAAAAAAAAGCTCTGCCTCAGTTTGGGAGTGATGTAGGTGTTGAGGGAAGAAAATGTGGTGCATTCACTGTGTGAGTTTTGGGTGGATGACGACACTTCCCTCCCCACAGCTTTGTGTTATGAAAAGGAAATCAATTAAGTGATTTTTTTCTAAATGTGTCAAATTTGCCCTGGGAGAATGGTTTGGTGACGCCTGTGGATGTGAGTGTAGTTTTTTTTTTTTTTCTTTTTTCACTGAAGATTGATGCAGCATAGAGATTGCATCTGTGCCTTGGACGACATGAAGACACCAACACACTTCACAAGGTGGATAAAAACCCTCCCCGAGGTGCACAGCGGGGATGACACATGTACTGTATGAAGTTGGCGGCGGGTGCTCTGCTGTGAGTCAAAGTGGCCCTGCAGCACAGCAACACAGTCCTTTTTTTTGTACCCCCCCCAGAGTGGACCAGGATCTCTAAAAGCCTGCGGGGGTGAGATATAGTGTAGATACATCCTTTCATGCGGATGAGTGCTTGCAACAAAAAAAAAAAAAAAAAATCACTTTACACACTTCGATCCTGACCTTAAGTATGAGAAATAGGACTACATTATAAATGAGTTATGGTCCAGCCAAGGGACTCAGCTACTACAAAATCTTCTTGTTCCTATCTTCCTAATGGAGAGCAAAGTTCAGGGGAAATTGCCACAAATGCATTTGTAAGCCACTATTTTAAAAAAGAGGCGTTCAGGAACAACAGTTTGGTGAGCCGTGTCAAATAATTTATCACACTGACCAAACAACATCTTGTGACCATCAATCCAGAATATCAAAGAAGGTTTTTATAACTTTTTCTCGTGACAAATGGATTCAGGCGCAGGGACTCCGGCGTACGTCAGGGTTTTTTTTTTTTTCGACAAGTGCCGCGCCTGTTGTCTCCGAGCAAGAGGGATGCTAAAAGAGGAGAGAGAGAATACAGGCGTTACCGCTAAGAGAGAGAGCGAGAGAGAGAGAGGGTCTGAGAGATTGTGTGTGTGTGTGTGTGTGTGTGTGTGTGTGTGTGTGTGTGTCTGTGTGTGTCTGTGTGTGAGGCGTTTCCATGGCAACATGTCAGGGGTGTGTTTGGTCCCTGGAGACGATGAGGAAAGGAGGGGAGGAGAGAGATGAGAGGCGAGGAGAAAACTATCCCTCGTTAAGGGTGAGAGGGGGATGGGGAAGGAGATAATAGAGGGAAGAGGGGAAGGTGGCATTGTCTTCCACCCCCTTTTGTTTTTCTCTTTTTCTGTTCTGTGCTCTCCTCACGGACCTCCTTTCCTTTCCTCACGGCACCTCCTCTGTTCATTTGGAAGTAACTGTCAGGGCTTGTCAAGGCTGTGCTTGTGTCATCTTGGAGGCTCTTCATTTTCATCAAGTGCATGAAAGTGTTTGAAAGTCGTTGATCATTTCCTGTCGACTTTGTTTGCACTTGTTTTTTAACACTTCCTTTTGTCATTGGTAAGTCATACTAACCATGACCAACATCTTGAACTCCACAGCCTCACTGGTCAATTTCAAACCCCTGCATTTATCACTCCTATCTTGGTGGGCAAACTAATGAGTTAACATCCCATCCATGTTGCTGCACACCAACCAGCTGGTTGCTTCTTGGCACTTTTATTTCCCTCAAGCCAGCAATGTGAAGAAGCAATGCCAGCATTTAGACTTTATCTGCTCAATGTTTAGCTCTGTTTACTGATTGCCTTATTCGTATTATTAGGACCTACATGATGTGTGGCTATTAGCTTCAACTCAATAGCCACAATACAGCTCACTTCTGGCCACATCCACATGACACACCCACAGCAAACTGCAACCAGCATTTCTGTAGCATCCAAAATCCAAGGAAATCTTAATCAAATGTAAGAATTTAGGCATGAACACAACATTTTTTAAATTGATCATGTAATATATATCCTTAATATGTGTGTTATTGTAAAAGGACAGATGCCAAATGTTGCAGCAACAAGTGTCACCTAGAGATCCAGATGTTTGATGTGTATGTCTACTACTTGCACAGACGTTAAACATATTATGCCTTAGTGGATTTGAAAAGTTCATAGCCGCATGAATTTTATACATAACAAGACTATTTAAAATGTGTCCTTCTCATATGATATGAATACAGGATAAGGTAACATAATGGAAGTTTTGAAGGCTGAGAAATGCAAGGTGTATTGCACTGACATATCGCTGAGGCCTACAAAGGAGGAGTCCACTGTGTTTAAGTGCATCATTTTAGTAATAGTTAATGATCAGCTGTCCGTCTGTTTCATTGTGCTTGCTAAAGTAAGAATGGCATGAATGAGCTAAATTAGAGAGAAAAATGATTTGTATTCAGACAAATTTGAGCTGCGTGTATTTTCTTATTTGTGGCTCTTACACCCCTATTCTGCTATTAGTGCACACATTTAAGTTATTGTATTGCAAAAAAACTATTATAAGCACAATAGAAGAACAGCTGGCTGTTGAATAGCGCCATTATTAATGCAAGGACTTGGCTAATTCACACGCACGCACACACACACACACTCTTTAATTGCTTTAATAATTATCTTTTGGGTTTATTTTTCCTAACAAATAAAATGCTGTTCAGCAGCCGCCTCATATATCCCAGATGTTGGAGCTTCCCACCAGCACGTGAACATGCCATACTATAAATCAGCACTCAACCAAAAATGTGTCACGTTTTTTAATTGCATTACTAATGTAATGATATGGTAGAATGTAATGGAGTACTAAGGCCGAGCAAGTTTGAAGTCTCATCTTTACACTTTATTTAAATAGTGTACTGAGATTACCTGAAAACAGGTAGCTGTTTGGATGACACATTCAACTGTCTGCAACACAGCTATGTGCTTCAAAGTGATCTGCAGTGTTGTAAAGAATATCTCATTTGTAGTACGGAAACATGTAGAAACTCCAGTTTAGTCTTTACAGAAAAACAAGAGCAAGGTGATTGTTAGTGGACAACAGCCATGTTTTTCTTCTAGGCTTCCAGTAACGTGTAGACAATGCACTTCTTTGTGCTTAATAGCGTATTGTATTCAAATGCAGTCACAGTCCTTGGGAGTATATCATTAATTCAAGTCCTTTTCTGGAGGTTTCTTTTAGGGCTGCACAATTAATCGCAATTATATGGAAATCGCAATTTGGACTAGTGCAATATCCAAATTGCATATTTGTTAATGGCAAAATATGTGTCAAACCATTCTGAATGAAGTATTGTGGTGCTGCAGAGATGTCCCTGCCTACAAATCGTATCCTACAGACTAAAGAAAAAAAAGCATTGTTTGGTACAGATCCTCGCAAAAATCACACTATAATCATTTTCATTTCTTTCAATGTTAATAATTTTCAATGAAAAATGAGAATAATGATACAAAAACGATAATTCCCTCCAATATCGTGAATCATATCGCAATCGCAATATCAGTCAAAATAATCACAATTAGATATTTTCCTAATATTGTGCAGCCCTAGTTTCTTTATAGACTTTGGTAACAAAAGGCCTTCGGGTCATCAGCTCTCAAAACAGCAAAGGAACCGCCATGTTTATTGTGTGTAGGCTACGAGTCAGCACAGAAAGCCTTTCTCTTTTGGCCCCATGTTGTATAAGGATTTTCCCTGACAAGATTAAAAAATATTGAAGATAAAAGCTATGGAGGACTTTTATGTAGCTCATGATTTCTTAATCAAAAGCTGCAAAATGAAAATCATCCAAATGCTGAATTACAAAGACGTGATCAAGTGCTTCAAATTGCAGGTATGGAACCACTCCTGAACTGCAACTGCTTTTTATGTGACGTTAAGAGCTTTCTGAGCGTATTCTCAAAATAGGCAGAGGTGCTCTGCCAAAATGGCTAAAAAGCTAAAAGACAACTCTCCATAAAAACAAGAAAAGTCTATGAATCTTGCAACGTTTGTGAATACATTGAGGTTTAACCTAGGTTATGTAAAGGAGGTGGCAGACAAAGAGATTCACAGATGTCTGCATTAATATAAAAGCACTGAGAACATTGGCACATACTCAACTAACATCACAGAGCAGCAAAAAAAAATAGAAACATACATGCATCATCGGGGGATAAATATGATACCCAGTGTAGCAGACAGTACTGTAGGCTGACTCCTTTTAATCTCCGTACTCTTGTTCTGAATACAGATTTGGCCAAAGTAACAGGGCAGTGAAGGTCTCTCTCCAGATGTAGCCCTGCAAAACATTAGCCGTGCGGCGAGCTATGGAGTGCTTGGTTGTTATTGGAGACACATTTTTTGTTTAGTTTCACAGGAAAAGATGAGGCTTGTCTGTGGGGCCCTTTGCTGGAGTGTGATTAGCATTGCAGATGCAGGTTTCTGTAGGCGTCAGTTTCAACAAACTCAACCTCCCTCCCCCCCCCTCTCCAGTGCATGATTACAATGTAACAGTTATGCGTGGGAAATTCACAAGAGCAGAATTATGCTCCAACACTCACAGAGCCTATTTTTCACTCAGGTATGATGCACCTCCTCCTGCACCGCACGCTCTGTTACTCTTTCTCTCAAACATAAATACACACAAGGGCTCAACTCACATGGGTGTTTTCAACGGCGGAGCAAAAATCATCTCAAAGTTGCCAACAGCTATTATTTTCTGCAGATATTCTACATCAAATATGAATGCGTGAATGTGAATGAGGACATTGCTGGGAATGAGAGACACGTGAATTTCCTAGAGATACAAAGGACAAAGACCAAAAAAAACCTTTCAAATAATTATAATCCTCCACTAAATTCATAGTCATATGCATAGTCATAATTATATTAATAAACACGACACTAATCATAATAACAGATATACCCATTGCCATAATAATAAGCATAACAATAATACCATATTCATAGTTCTCTTCGTAATCCTGCTGACATGTTACATTAAAATCAATGCAGGTCACGGTCCTCACACAGGCAACCAGCGTAGTATTGATCCATTTCAAAATAAATGCGTAATCCATCAAACTGCATCATATCCATTGCTGTAGACAACAGTTAGAAGCTTATTCTTAATGATAGCCTGTAGTATCGTGGTCATTTATCAGTAAAATCAATATACTTAATTGGTGTCAACCTACTGTATACACACACATATATATAATTCCACTTACACAGACACACATGCAGGAAGCTGAACATGAACAGTGATCAGGGGTGGAGCTGGTTGATGTACAGATGGTATGATATTTTGCTGATAGAGGGTGGAAGAAGTACCGTGTAGAAATACTCAGTTACAAGTAGAAGTACAATTTTACTTAAAGTGGTTGTGTAACTTTCAGTTTGTGTTGATTCTAGCGGCCGCTTAGGACAAAAGTGTTAGTGTTTTTACCACACCTGCTGTCGTAACGATCTTTTCTTTACGGTGCTGTATTGCCCACTGTAGATTACTGAGTTAGCGTAACGGGGAGGTCCTATAGTCGCGATGAATGTTTTGCTCAGACAGAAAATCATTCATTTACAATAAGAGAGTACGTTACAGATGCATTGTTGCATTTCATACGGTAACTTAGCCTACTTTTGGACGTATCGTGAGCTAAACCAGGTATCACTGTCACTGTGTCACGAGCCAAAGCATTAAGAAATTGTTGTAGCACCCAACTTAGTAATAACTTAGATTAATACAGTGCATTTCATGAAACCCGAGGACGCTTTACACAAGTACAGGGTGACAAGGGAAAAGAAAATAGAAGGCCAACACAAACACGGACTAAAAGGAATAAAACGTCCGCGCTAAATGGAAGGGGGACGTAATTTAATGTCGGCTACTGACGTACAACCACATCGAGCATTGTAAAGTTATTTTTTGAATGAAATAGACATATTACATACCTGAAGGCCAATTTGGGGATGTTTTTTAATCATTTACCATCCCGTAATTGTCTCCATCTGTTGAAAGCCCGACCGTGCAAAGTGTTAGTTTAGTGGTTCTTCATTTCATTTCCTTCTATCTGTGATGGCCCTGCCCCAGTATCAGCCATAACAACAACAACAGATAACTTCTAAAATAAAAATAAAATACAATAAGGGCTATATAAAGAAATCCCCTGCTACCCTTTTACCTGGCTGGATACAATAACACAGGCTTTTCCGGTGTTACGGCAAAATCTGTGACCCGTCAGAATGTGTGTTCTGTAGAGCCGTCTGCCTGCCGTAAATCATTTGTGACTTCAAGGGAAAAATCGGACCAGGGCAGAGGCATTAATAAAAACTATATAAAAATAGGGGGGGGGATGAGGAGAAGGGAGGGGCAAGCTCATTTTTATTTTTTATTTGAAATTGCTTTGAACGTCAACAAGAAGTAACGTCACCCAACATCGCTTAGAGTACCTTTAAAATACTAAAAGTACCAAAAATAAAAGTTCTCATTATGCAGAATAATGTATATTATATTCCTGGATTATAATTGTGTTTAATGTTGTAGCTGGTAAAGGTGGAGCTCACACTTTATTTACTGCTGGATAGCTTAACATATAACAATGTATCATCATTTAATAATTGATGTATATCTCATATTAATAATCACAATCTGTAACTAGTTACTGAGGTTATCAAAGAAAACCTAAAAAAAAAAAAAAGGATTGAAATAATTCAAAGGAAAAGCAGCAAATCTTTACATTGGCACATTAAATGTTTTTGCATGAAAAATTACTAAAACAGTTAAGGAGATGCCAGTGTCAATCTAAATGACTTTGACTTCAAATGTTTTGTGTGCAAAAAAGTAAAAAGTACAATATTTACCGAGATGATATCTGAGATGTAGTGGAGTAGAAGTAGAAAGTAGCACAACATGGACATACTCAAAATTGTACTTAAGTACAGTACTTGACTAAATGTACTTAGTTACATTTCACCACTGTACATGTAGCAGTTTAACCCTCAAGAACCTGAGGTCATTTTTACAGTTCATTGTCCGTCTGGTTTCATTTTCTAAAAAAGCTTGTAAAACATCAACCCTGTTGTTTACAGTCAATTTATGAACATCATTTTTTCAGGAAAAACTGGGCTATTAGAATGTGTGCTGCAGTGAGGTCACTTGAATGTAAAAAAAAGGTTGTATGACCTTAAAAGATCAGTGTGTATTATGAAATGAACTGTGATAACTGTGATTTAGAGATTGATATTAGTTAGTTATATAATTCATACTGCTCTTTACAGACTTGACCAACTGCAATTACAGATTGCAATAATAACTAATAAAGTTATTTGTTTCCTTAATGCAAGGCGATCTTCATTCTACTTCGTAGCACATTACATACTAGAGGAAACCGCTCCTGTCTGAAAACCCATTTAAAGTGCTAAAAGTCAAAATGTTTATAAGTGTCTGTTACTCTTGCTGCTATATATAAAAATGCTCAGCCCTCAGCAATGTCAAGAGCACATAATGGCACACATCCTTCCCATTCAGTAATAAGTGATCAAAGCAACAGGCGGGCCTCTGGAGGGGGGAAAAAAGCTTTCAGCACAATAGAGTTCTCAGGTTTGTATGGGCTTCCCTTCTCCTGGCATCATCACATACTCATAGGGAGGTTGACGTTAGCTGTTTCTCAGAAGCCTATTTTTAGATTAGTTAAGAGCACTGTCGGTAAAAGGAGCTGGGTGCCCTTTTTTAAGCAGTACATTCATTAACTCGATAGTGTAGTTAAGTAAGATATTTTTCTCCCCTCTGAATGACATTTTCTGAGCTTTTTAATTAATGCAAGTTGTGTCATCGTTAGCTAACGACGAGTTTTAGCATGCAGTATATGGTTCTCTTGGGTGGCTAATAAACTGAATATCCAAACAATTTCATCTTTTCACAACCTTAAAAGAAAGCCTTGTTTTTTATAAACCCCCCTATAGTTCTGTCTCATTAGGACATAGGAAGCACAGGTGTAGGGGTCCTCCCCCAGAAACATTTGAATGTTTTTAATGTCCTTTCCTGAATTCTGGCAATAGGTGGTTTGATACTAGCATGAGCAAAATGATGGGTACATTTTGTAATTGCACCAAGAGGAAGTGGTTGGCCCCAGATTAGATTTGAAGATATTATACAGCACATATACAGAAATTGATTCGATGACTAATTCAGAGCCATCTTTAATAGTAACCTCCTTGTTCATTTAAACTTGAGGATCTCTTTATGCTTGCATGCAATATCAAATTAATGACTGGGGAAGTGGAGAGGACAATTGTAGTCAAAGTGCCCTATTGCATTCTCCAATAAGCTATATTCATCTTCCAATCATTTTTACTATGAAGAATCACAAGGACATCTCAAAGCTAGATTATGTTGTTAGCCAGTTATCTTGGTGGCTGTGTTTACACACATTTTTACAAAAATCAATGCAACACTGCTACTGAGAAGCACTCCACTACCAGTGATGTGCAGATCGACTTGACAACCGGGCAGGTCGGGCAGGTTTGGGTAGCTTACTAGATAATATCAGGGGTTCATGCTGGCAGGTCAAAAAGTGACAAAGCAGCATTCTGAGTAAATTATTAATACTTTACAGAAACATTGCATGACAAAGTCCATCTTCTCTTCTCCTCTCTCTCTCTCTCTCTCTCTCTCTCTCTCTCTCTCTCTCTCTCTCTCTCTCTCTCTCTCAAACCACAGCACTCTGTCGCCTGTGGTATTTCATTGATTTTGGCATTTTCTTAAGCCTCATGTTGTCCTCGGGTCAAATTTGACCCGTTTTGAAAGTTTCCACTTCAGAAATTGGGTTTCTTTTAAGCAAATTGCCCAAAAATAACATGGATTGTTCCATACAACGCTCGTCGCAAGTAAAATGAAGGATCAGTTCTCTACTTAAACATACTAAACATAGCCTTACAGACATATTTTGTGGCAAAAAGTCAAACTTTTTATAATGTCAGAAAAAGATGACTTTATATTCTGTTTCAGTCGGTTTAGCAGTAGACAGACTATTGTGGAAACAAATTGGAGAGGTGAGGAATTAAATGTGACATAAGCCAAGAGGCAAATTTGATATCTGAATGTCAGAGTACCTGCTGGCCCTCGGCCCTCATCCTCATCTCTTTCCATTTTGGTATTTATTAATTTCAACAGTGAGGCCTGTAACTTTGGATCTCCCGGAGTTCTGCCTGCATCTGGCCCACATTCTATCATTAGCTCCCCTGACCTCTCTCCCGCTGCCTCCCTCCATCTCTGCAACAGCAAATTTACTGTAGTCACATATACAGTAAAAAAAATGATAGAGGGTAATAGATTACACATTGTGCAGGTGATAGAAATGTGAGCCCAGAGGGGTTTATGAAACTAAAACAGAAGGAGACCAAAATGTGCAAGGGGAGGTTATAAAGACCTTACTGAATTGGATAATAGAGTGGAAATGATGCCAAAAGTCAACAGGGAGGCATTTTGAAATGTCATTTAAAGTGCACGAATGGCACAGCATACAATAAAGTAAATCTGATACAGGAATTGAAAGTGAGAGCGGTAGTAGCGGATTAAGGAGCGTGAGCTGAATGAGATGTTTTGACTTATTGGTGTGTTGGATTCTGATTAGTTTGCAGCAGCAATGAAGACAAATGACACGCTATATTTATGTATATAAATATATATATTTCATTGCCTTGTGAAGTAAAGATAAGGTAACATCATGCAGCATAACATTTTTATTACTAGAAAAAAAAAAAAACGCCAGTATAAATAGATACTGTTAGGCTTGCTATACCAACCACAGTATAATAAATGACACCAGGTGATAGACAAACACAAATCATACTGATTTCCTGACATCATATGCGCGGTAATAAAAACAACTGTTGATTGCCTGTTATGATAGAGGGAAAGAGACGGCCCGCTGTTGCACATTTCAAAACAAATATTGTTCCAATCTAGGATGGTCAATATGGTTTTATTCACCTCTGTGACAGGAAGCAGGATGGCTATGCTGGAGTGCTCAGTAATAGCACAAATAAAAACAGCGAGTGCAGATACAAACAGGTTGTTTGCTTAGACAGGGAACAGAGCAGCGCTCCCAGGGAACACCTGCTATACTTTTAGTAACCACCCTGTCAATACGATTGGCCCAGCGAGCTGTAGCCTTAATGCACTCACCTCCTCGTCATTATAAAGCACTTCAAAGAACACAAAGGCCATTAAACCAACAGTGTAGCGCCAGGGCCTGCGTGTTTCCAGTTGTGGAGCCCGTGGCCTCTCAGCTGTCCGGTTGTGTGGATGCCAGCTCTCTGGCTGATCCTCTGTCTGAGAACACACTCCTTGCCGTGGGGCCATGTGGCTGGTTGCCGGCCAAAGCCACAGCGTCAGTGACTTTTTTAGGATGACAGCATCAGCACCACATGCCCTGCAATAGCTGCGTCCTTGTGTGCTGCTGCCACACTGAGCATCTGACCCAGAGGTAGTGTGCAGAGCTGCCTCTCAATCAGGGTAACTGTAATTTATAGATTTCTGTTTTAGTTTGGTTTTTGATTTTAATATATATGTTTGAGTATGTTAATTTTTTAGTTATGTGCGTAGATAGAGGTTACAAACAGGTGTGAAACCTATACAAAATTCCTCTACAAGTTATTTGTATTAGTGGTATTATATATATTATTGGATAGAATAATAAGTGTGGTGCTTAGATACACTAAATGATCTTTAGTGCTGACTGGTTGTATCTTCACTGTTGAAATGTGCATGCACCACATGTGCAAATGACTCCAGGCAAGCAGCAGCAAAAAAATTGTCCTTGGCATCTGGCATTGTTTTAATTCCCTCTGGAAAAGAATAGGTGGCCTAAGAGTTACATTAATTTAAATTGGGAAGTTTTATGGAATTATGTCGTTAGATTGTGACTCACTGATTGTGACTTTCTCCATTGAGACAGCATGAGGGAAGTATTTTGTGTAGTGTTTCCCAATGTTTCTCCCAGTTAGTGTGACCTGTAATATCCTCTAAAGTGTTTCACATGTCCATGCAGTAAAAGGGTTTTGACTGGAACTTTGGTTGCAGAAAAGGTTTGCACTGATATGGGTTGTTTGTCTGAATACATCGAAGATTCTACAGACAGCCACAGGAATTTTCTAAGTATTTCTAGTGTGAGACAGGCAGAGAGGAGGATGACAAAGGAGCAGTAGAAGTAATTTCATTCAATTTCCATTCGGCTCCCCTGTATTGCAATGTCAAATCTCAGCAGCAGACATCTCAAAACCTCAGCAAATAAAACTGAGACTGGAGCCAAGCCATGGTTAGAGACTACAAGTGTTTTTTGGGGAGAATATTTGGGTGAAGTGACCCATCAAAGTTCTGTTACTGTAGGTGTAGTCTATATCCACGACGTTCCACTTCCGGGATTGCTCCGTTGCCGACGGAAATTCTGCCGGATTTCACTCATTTAGGCCAGATATCCGTTGCCTTGGGCTTCTCTTGTGTTGGGATTTTAAACTCTGGTTAATTTATGAGAACTATGGTTAACTGCTCCTCAGATCTCTGCAGGCTAGCTAGACTATCTGTCCAATCAAAGTTTTCTGTTGCACGACTAAAACAACTTTTGAACGTACACGTTCCACCAAAACAAGTTCCTTCCCGAGGCTATTTCGCAGCGGCACCGTTGCTCCGTATGGCGCTTTGCGCCACCCAAGACGATTGTGATTGATTTAAAGCAGGCATGTCCAAAGTCCGGGCCGGGGGTCAATCATGGCCCGCGATCAGCCTCGGTTTGTGAAAGACAAGAGCTTGTTGTAAACTTAAATGTCAGCAAACTTTGCATTACTAATAATAAGTCATGTTTAAAATGAACATGAGGTTAAGATATTTATGAACTTCATGGAAGTTTAAGGTATTCCACACAGTTTGTTCTGTCATCTGACTACAGATGTAAAAGTAAAGGCAGAATAGTTTTTGTTTTTTAGATTTGTTCAGACCTGAGTAGATTTGGTAACATTGCCATTTTAAAAACAATGAAAATAAAAACCTCCACAGCGCTGTGGAGGAAGGTCTGGCAATGCGAGACTACTGTAGGTGTGGTCAGAAGTGGGCTTTGTTGCACCTGTGCCACATAGCAGTGATGTCATGGTCTTATTAGAGCTTAGATCTGGCCCAAAAAAATCAAGCCTGACCCTACCCGAGCCTGTGCACGTTGTGTCCGAGACCGGTCCGGCCCGACACATTAACTGGAATTATGAGCCAGAGCCCGATTTCAACCCGACACTTTTTTAATACGTGGGCCGTTATAACTGACGTTCTCAACTACAATTCAGAGTTGTTTGAACTCAACGCATTTCTCTGTGAGGGCTTGCTTCGCCCTCATGCTTGGAGAAGTAATAAAAGAGGACGTTGAAGGCTGACTATCATCTTTTCTGCCACAGCGAGCCTGCTTCATGTGTCTGTTCATCATCCAAGTCCCCGTTTTATTTGCTGTCATAGGCGAGCAGCGTGCCGCACTTAGCCTAATGCACTCGACAAAGCCGACACATACGTTGTCACTGCCCACGACTTGTTTAAAATGGTTCCATACCTCGGACTTTCCTCCAAACTTGCTCAAAGGTAATTCTCCTGTTTTTTCTTTACATCCTCAAGCTCCATGTTGCACTTAAGCTCCACCATACAGCCCAGCAGCCCCGGTGTGATGTGTGCGAGAGGAGACTCCGCGCATGACACGTGTTACATTTTGTAACTGTAGTCCAACTTGTGTAACTTTTTGGACACATTTGTTACTTTGGCCTAAATATAGCCTATATAGATAATATTTCGGATTATGGCATAGCTTTCTCCCCACCCAATTAGGCTTGTAAAGTAATGATTAAAAAAACCACAAATGATTGATCAAGGGCTCGGGTCGTGCTCGGGCTCGGGCTCGGGCCGAGAATCTAAACTCTAGTACTTATACACTTCTACATCACTGCAGCTAGGAGAGAAATTAAACCACTCGAAGTCAGCAAAAAAAAAACATTTTCAGGGGGTGTTAAAGTAAACAAATTGACGTAAAAACATTTTCACAAACATTGACTAAAACTATCTTTTGTACTTGAAAAACTTAAGCAGAAATGTGCCCTGGGTAGAAAAGAGAATCAATTTTATCACAGACTGCAAAACAACGTCTGAAAACATTAAGTAATGATTCTAAAGTTGAACGTATGATTCTGTCACTGAACTAAATAAATAGCTAAATAAAAGTGAACTAAATCCAAACGTTTCTTTTCACACCCAAAATGAAACCTGTTTGAAACTGAACAAAAAAAATGTAACGTAATTAATGTAAAAATAAAAGATTATATTTTATGAAAAATCTGACACCTGTAAACATTCACCAACAGAATATTAGCGTAAATAGGAAGAATCTGAGCTTTGCAAATGGGATGTTGTAAATCCACATTGCAATTCAGACTGATAAGATGGCTGAGTTTCTACACAAGCATCTTGCTGTGTGCAGCATTATGGCAAGCTATGTGCCAAATTAAGTAATTTGTATGCTTGTTTGCCAAAACAAGTGCATTTGCTGTAATGCTGTAAGATTCTTGCAATCCAGCTGGCAAACACACTGAAATGAATTAAAGCTTCTGACTGTAGAAACCTGCACTAAAAGCAGCAAGTGTTTGGCGAGAGCCAGATTTTGCAGGAACAAATATTGCCGAGTAATCTCAATGTCACACTTTGGAGTGGGTAAGCGAACAGAGAGCTGCTGTTGGGACAGTGTCAGTTTGACGAGAGAACATCCTGAATGTGTTGCATTTCGCTAATCTTGCAAAAATGTGCAAGCAGTCCATCTTGCTGTTTTTGTCAGCTGCTTTGGGGATTAATTAACATAGCAGTGTTGGAAATGGATCCACTGCAGAATAAGACTGTCCCTTATTTCGCATACTGTTAGTGGGCCAGCATCACGCTCTCACAGAAATAGACAGCTCATGCTTCAAGAAAATGAGAGATAGAGACTGCAAACATCAAGGTGCTACTTGTGTCAAACAGGCAAATGTCACTTGGTAATTTTGAATGCACCTTTCTGTAAAACAATACTGTGACCTCTCCATCCTCTTGTTTTTAAAATACTTGCTTTAGAAGAGGATCTATGTGGCAATGTTTTGTTTTTCTACGTTTTAGTGAAGAAAAATCAATTCCAGTGTAACGTCAGTTGTAAAGGTGTTATTAGGATGCTATTTTTTTTGTAGTTTGACACATTTTAGTCTAAATCCGACGTTTAATTTACGGGATAGTTCTGGTGCCTGCCGGAGGTTCCGCCGGATGTGCCTCATCTTCCACTCTCTTTGTGTTGGCATTCTAAACTCCAGTCGATTCAGGAAACATTCTCCGAGCTACAACCGAAAATCAAATTATGTTTATTGTTTTTATTTTTGAGTAAAATTCTCATCAGACACTCGACAGCCATTTTAATTACAAAGCTTGCCTCTCTACATGCACATGTTCCACCAAAACAAGTTCCTTCTCGCGGCTATTTTGCAGAAGCACCGTTGCTCCATCCGGCGCTTAGCGCCTCCCAAGACGATTGTGATTGGTTTAAAGAAATGCCAATAAACCATAGCACATTTTTCTCCTATCCAGGAATGCTGTGTGGACTAGCCAGACCTTCCTCCGCAGCGCTGTGGAGGAAGGTCTGGCAATGCAAAACTAGACACAATGTAATTACAGCATTATAAACATGGACCTGGTAACTTTCTCATATCAGCCGTAAATATGGGGTGAAACCAGACTTTTAACAGTAATTAATTACAGGCTCTAAGCGATATGAGGGAGGATGAGGGGGGATGCCATCCACCTTGTTAGGAACATGAATAAAATGCATGCCCCTTATTTACCTGCCATACTCCTGCCAATCCCCTAATAGCAGAGAGAGTGCAGGGGCAGAGGGGTTGTTTAGTTGAATCTGTTAGTCTATTCTACTCATTGATACTTTTTCTAACTGAGGTTTGTGCAAGTTAGAATCTATGGCCCCGACCAAGGCTCTGAGATATCAGTAGCTTAACTGTGAATCGATAAATCCATGGCACTGTCCATGGTGCCTAAGGTAGCAGACAGATTTGTTATTGCTACTTTTTCTCTGAGTCCAGCCCTTCTGTCAGTTTAGTCTTGATTATATGTCATTATGTGCTATGTGCACATTCAACAGCTCATATCTTTCAAAATTCGTGCTGAGCGACCATGCGTCATCTTCTGTGAATCCTGTGTGCATGTATGTGCAATGTGAATCCGGCACAGGAATGGCAGATTCCATGGCTAACAATGTACACTATGGAGAGGTAACTTATGGGTGTAAATACATTGAATGGCTATAGCAAAATAAATAGTATCAATAGTATCATACAGTTGGGTTTCTTAAGGACTACACATTTAAATTGTAAAACCTTGGTATATATTTGTAAATTGAGTGGATTACAGAACCTAATAATGCGCTCAAAGTTTCTAAATGCTGATAACATCGACTTAATTAACTGAGAAGATGGTGTGGGTAACGGCCCTTGCTCTCGCCTGTTTGGAGACATAGTTTGTTTGTAACTCACCATGGGCTTCATTAGAGGAAGAATAATTGCTGCAGTATTTTACTTAAGAACAATTCTGTTCCTACACTTAAATTTTCCCAAAGTCAGAGTTGTCATGAGAGGATTGCCTCTAATTTCACCCTCAGACATTTTCTGTGTTGCACAATATGCCATTATTCTCTTGTTAAGTGCATTAAGGGATTTCTGTTGTTGACACAGTGTTGTAATTTACCTTTTTGTTGTACCCACTTTCCTTTAAACCGCCTTGCCTACTTCAAAAAGTAAGTATGTTCCTCTTTATCTGCCTTTTGTCTTCTCCCAGAAAGAAGGACATGATCATGAAAGCATTCAGCTGGGTTTTACACGTTGGTGTACACGCAGCATTTAAAGGACAATTTCGGTGCAAAATGAACCTAGGGGTTAATTACAGATGTGTACCCACTCGATTGTTCTCTGGGACATGTTTTCATGCTAATCGAATGTGTTTGTAGCTTGAAAGAAGCTAGCACGGAGCGCTAATTAGCTTACAACGCTAGTATTCGGGGCACAGGGAAAGTAAAAACAAATTGCTATTTTGTACCACTAAAAAGGCTCAGAATATCACCAAACTTCAACGGTAGCATAATGAGGGTCCCTAAATGTTAACCGAAGCATTGAGAACTTTGTAAGTGTACAGACAGTTTATTGAAAAGATAGATTATAAAGACATTCGCGTTCATGTTTACATGCGGCCGCCATCTTGAAAACCAGTCATGACTTACAGCTGGTGATGCAAACTAAAATCAAAAGCAATTTGCTCAACATATCTGAAATAATCGCACCGATGTAAAACATAACTTGTCTAGTGTACTTACTCAGTGGATAACTGTTCATCTGGTCCCTCTGGTCTGGGTCGCCGTCTCCAAACTACAAACCGAATGTGTTTGTAGTTTGGAGACGGCGACCCAGCATGAACGGCTGAAAACATGTCCCAGAGAACGATGGAGTGGGTACACATCTGTTAATAACCCCTAGGTTTGTTTTGCACTGGAATTTAAGTAGCAAAATATCCCCACATAAGCCTCGTTTGAGACTTAAATAAAAATATCTTGTGGCTGCATTGCATTATGGTCTATTGAGTCTAATTTGGAAATGGAGAAATCTGCACACTAACCTTAGCCAAACACAACAAATAGGACACGGCTTGTTGAGCTACAAAAGCTTGGAAGGAAATTAATTAGGCAAGTTGTTGCTTATCACTCTCTAAAAGTAAGAATACTATTTCTGTGAGCATCTAAGTGGTTGAAATGTTTCCGGCCATTTATTTTAATGGGTCATTAACGGAGAGGGAACTAGCAGGGTGCACTCAGGTTGCCAAGACATGTGCTAAGTGCACTCAGCATTCCCACATGGATAGGACCTCGATCACTGGTTTGCCATATTTAATTTGCAAAGCCACTCATGTCTCTAAAATCAATATCTCTTCATGTGTTATTTGCACGCTTTCCATCCCAAAAGCAGTGACTTAGATTTCTGGTTTTCCAAAAATACTGGTAAAGTATTTTTTTTCATGCACCCAACATGGAAATGGGGACAATCACTGAGTATGTTTACATGCACACCAATATTCCACTATTATTCCGAATATGACAATATTCCGAATTTGACACAGGTCATGTAAACAGCATATTCCAGTTGGATATTCCGAATAAGGCCTTTTTCCGAATATAGCATTTTCCGATTAAGACGTGTGGGATATTCCGGTATTATTCAGGTTTTAGAGGCATTCTTTGGACATATATACAGCGCATTTGGAATATGCGTCTCAATCGGGGGTTTTACCGCAGTTTACGGCCTCTTGCCTCTCTACGGCTTATGGTCAGCATTGTGCGTTGCTATGGTTGCTCTACACAAACCAACCAGCCAACAGGTTGCAAAGCTGCAGACCCGATAAGAAGGAGAAACGCAGCTACTTTTAAACATTATCAAAGACTTGGATATCAACAAAGGCAACCTTTTCAAGAAGCTGGTTGAAGGAATGAAAGAGGGATGCTGTGTTCGCACGGTCCAACAAATCGTATTTTGCACGGCTACATGTAAACGGAAATATTAGTGGAATATTCATTTTCATTAGCCATGTAAACAGCTTAGTCGGAATATTGTCTTTTTCGGACTAAGGGCAATAACCGGAATATTATGTTCATGTAAACGTAGTCAATGTTAATCTCCATTGTGCAGCTTTCTAATTTAAGTGCTTATGCTCATCTACTGCACAAAAACAAATGTTTAAGAATATTCTTAAACATTTGTTTATATTATATAATATATATTATATTCAGTTGGTTTGTCATGAAGATGACAGACAGAAAGAAACAAGCAGTGAAATGCATGGCTTGTGACTGATCAGGAACCTCATCTCTGCATTTAAAATATGAATGCTCAAAATGCTAATGTAAAGGACAAAGAAATCCAAGCTTTTTGTAAAGGAAAAGGCACACCCAGAATGCCACAGCACAGAACATTCTCCTTGATCATCCGTACAGTGATCTGACTTGGGCCCTATGAAGAAAAAGAAACAAGATTACAAACGTATTAAGATCCAGATTTCAAACAATAAGTGAAAAAGGTAGTATCTATTGCTTAGAAATGTCTCTGGATGCCAGAGCAGGTGCCACTATTTACTATGCCGCTCTGTGTTCCATTGATAGAAAATAGATGAGGCGCTAATGGAGGCATGCCACCAGTAGTTCTCCACCCTGTGGGAGACACCGGCTTTGCTACAGAGGCCCTTTGGTCCTCAGTTTCCTTGTAATGATTTCCTGGCATATGCTTGGTTTTCTTGAATGGTACAAATTGTAAGATTTAGAATGTTCATAGACAGAGTTTGCAGAAAAAAAAGCATGGCTTGACTTTGCCAAAAAAAGAAGAAGTCGGGTTTAATAATTGTATGTGCTACTTTCTCAACTGGATGGTCTTTAGGCTAGGATATCAGTCGTTTTGATTGACTACATGAGGGAAACACTGTTCAAACATATAATACAATTCCCCAAGCTCTATCCAAACCACAATTCCTTCGAGCACAGACAGTATGAACTCAAGTCCTTTTGCAATGGTAGAATTCTTCCTTCTCCCTTAGTCACAAGGCTTTCAAGTGGATATCAGACTGTACATAATGTTTTTGGAATATTTATGCATGCATGTGAATATGTGTTATCCTGGGATTTCAGTGCATTTAAGCACATTTAAGTGGTCCAAACCCGCTTCATTCCCAGAAGAGTTCAGTTTTTGGCTTGTCGTTATGTTTGCAAACAGCCAATTAAGCAGCAGGTGTAAAAGGCAGCTAATATCCTGCAAAAGCATCCAGTAAGCTCAGACTCACTAATTTGATGCCGTTACAATAATTCTGTAGGTTCGCATTCAGGCGGAAACAAATCACAGGAGAAGAGCTTGTGTCTAAGTCACAGGGAGCCTTAGGCTTCTGTCACATTTGTTGTAGAACTCTGCAGTCAGTGCTTTTTATTGCTGCAACAGTTTCACCTAAAGAACAGATACATTGGGGGATCTTTTGGTCTTTGTGAATTACTTCTTTTTTTTTTTAATTGTGGTGTAGAGAAAACTGACTTAAATAAACGTGTTATTTCTGAAAGACATCATGCAAACCTTTGTGAAAACAAAGGCAAACAGAAACATCCAGTGAAGAGGTAACCTAATCAGTAATCACATTCGATTAAAATTGCAATTAATTGTGCAGCCCTACCTGAAACATAGTGAAGCGGGGGTTGTCTGGTCCCCCGAGGGTGGCGCCCCCAGCCAGTTGCCCACTTTACGCAGTTGATAATTCAGTCTTATGCATTAACACATTCTCACTTCCAACTTCACAGACGGACGCTTGGTCAGGACACCTTGGCGTCACTTTTTTAACGCTTTGGGTACCCCTTTAGCATAATTTTTTTAACGTGCAGGGTATTCCAATAGACTTCAACACGTGGTTAACGTTGTGAATAAAAAAGTTGCGTAAAGTTAAAATGAGTTAACGTTTTGCTTTCACATGGGACACCAACAGTGGTCTCCTGGGTGAAAGTCCTGTGTTTGTTTGACCCATTCATCCACCAAGCCTTTTCTCAGATTCTGCCACTCTTTATCCCCACAGACTTCGTCGCGCTTTATACTATGTCATCTCACAGCGCCGCCCTCGAGCAGTTGCTCTGAGCGTCCGCAGAGGGTTTTACATTGGAGTTGAAAGCCTATTGTGTCTCATACGGACTCTAAAGGGTGCCTTTTGCGTCGGTATCAGACGCTGAGAACCAGTTGTATTTAGAGAGACCTTTAGAGAGACATTTTGGTGAGTTTGGAGAATGTTGAAACCCCCCAGTGAGGATAGATTCTGGGTTTCCTGTTAAACTTAGATTTCCACCCAGATACCTTTCTCACTTTAAATGTGAACTTTTACATATATATTTGGTGCAGCTGACATTAGTGGCCCTTGACCTGTAGCTGATTCACTTGTTCAACAGTATGGAAGCCCACCTAAATACTCATGCTCCCACTAAATGTCCGTAACGCTATCATTGTCTATGCTGAGCGTGCTGCCAGACTATGAAAGGGTTGAGAGAGAAAAATGACTCGTTGCCTTTCACTCCAATGTCACCTTGGCTGTCGCACCTACTTGAATTCGTTTGGAGCCGGAGTGAATTCTCCAGAGTGACAGTGGAGATTGCTAATCCGTCAGAACGATTTGGTGACAGGCGAAAGTGCTAATCCTCCCATGTTATTCAGTGCCAGTGAGGACTGCCTAATCCCTCGCTGAGGGTCTAATGTAAAAAGAGATGACGCTCACTAAACAGCTCTCTAGGAAAATGAGAGGAGAAAGTTCACGCTTCCAGTACACACTGACATTAACACCGCCAATATTTACTGCTGCTCTGTGTATTTTGTGGTAAATATATTTTGATTCTCATCCAAAAACCTATTCATGGGATGATTGACAGCAGAGTGAAGACATTTTGTTCCTCAGGCGAATAGAAATCATGACTTTTGGGGAAACAAGGGCTTCTGTGGGATTTCAAAAATCATGGTGTGAGTTATTTAAAACTGTTGCAAGTGATGCCGCTGCAGCTTATTCTTCTCACCCCCTTCCTAAATACAAACTGATTTGAAGCAAATGAGAACATGTTGCGGCTTTGGCACAAAACGTCCACATGAGTTCAAACATCTGTCTGAAAAACTAGCTGCTCCAGAGATCCAGCTAGTATTCAGACTTTCATCAGATTCTTGTTATTAATAATTGGTAACAGGCAAAATTACTACCTTGAAATGGGAAGCTGAATACAGAGAAAATACCAGGTCCCATGCTGACATAATTTGTATGTGGAGAAGACTTTCCAGGGAATGAGAGGAGTGTAAGTTCTAAGAGGAAAGAATTGGGAATGAGAGCATATTATGATCGCAAACCCCCTGGCAGCTAATAAGAAATGACTTTTAAAAGGTAGTGTTAATTATAGAGCTGTCAATGGCATCTTGCTTTAGTTTGAGATACCTAATGTTTACTTTTAGTTGAAACAATTTGATTTTTTAAGAGGAAATGAGGTATGCAGTGACCCAGAGGTAGTGTGCAGAAAATAGAAGCAAAAGTATGTTCCCAAGCACAGCAAATGAATTGGAAACTTGTATTCGAACTGCATGAGTTAATCACCTAATTATTAGCACTCGGATGCAATACAGTATTGTTGACTCTAGGCCTCTCGCTCACAGAGATGAATCATCGTTTCTGTCTGAATGAGAGAAGCATGGGAGGAAATGAGCACGAGGGATTTGACAAAAAAGGTCTAAAAATATATTTTGATTGCAGAGAATGCATGTAGAAATGGACAAACCTAAAGAAATAGTTTGACATTTTGGGGGAAAAGCCTATTTACTTGCTTGCCAAGAGTTAGGTTGTGAGATTTTAAAGATTGTAAGATGTATTTATTTGATTAGGACAATGCACATTAATCAACATTTCTGTAAATTAGCTTGTGTTAGCCAGACGGCTACATTTCAACTGTAGTCCTAGTTACCTGTCTTTAGATGATGATGAGAAGATTGATTCCACTCTTGTGTCTGTCTGTTAATCCTGTAAAGATACAATCTCATTTAAAAAAAAATGAGGTGCTTATTGAACCTTTCGACCGATTTTTTTAAAAGACGGAAATTAAATTTGCATATATTATTTTCTGTTTGTATCATAGATTGTACTTTCATGACAATTTATGTATCTCAATTGTTTGTTTTTTATAAACACAAATGGGTAGTTTCATGGGGGATTATGTGTGGGACTATTTCTTGGCCTGGAGCAGTGACTTCCTGGAGTCTCCGCTGACTGTTTGTGGGCATTTGTCCTTTGATGACTGATTGAGTGTAACACCTTGGTTGAGATGGGTGTATCTTCAGGCAGCTAACGCCCCCCTTACGCACAACCACACCTGTTGATGATTCTTATTAAGGGCTTCATTGCCCATTCTCTCCAAGGACTCTGATGAAGATGTAACCCTACATCGAAACGTTAGTCACTGTTATGCACCTTAAGAAATAAAACTATTAAGTAAGAAGACATCTGTGTTGCACCGGCAATTTTTGTTGTTTTTTTGTTGTTACTTTGCCAGGGCAAGACTTCAGGAATCAAAGAACAAAATAGTCTGGAACATTACCTTCAAATATTAATTATTTTATTATTAATAGTTGGCTTGTCTGCATTGTCCACTCGTAGACCTAATCATTGGCATATTTGTATTCATAAAGCTATTCTCGGTCTGCTTCCATCTTATCTACAGCGCTATATCCATGAGAAAAAAACAGGAAGTTGTTGTCTTCGTTCCCAGGGCTCATTACTCTTATCCGTCGTCTCCGTTGGTCTCACTAGATGCTTTTAAAGTCATTTTAAATGACATGAAGGCAGGCACATCTGGCTGTAAATGTTTTTAACTGATTGATCTGTTTGATCCAAGTTGTATAACTTCTGGCGAACATTGTTGAATGTCTTGATATTTCATGATCCTCTAATTTATTATGTATTTTCATTGTGAATTATTATACTGTATGCTTTATGAAACTCTAATTGTAATTGTGCTGCTGTCTGTCTTGGCCAGGACACTCTTGTAAAAGAGATTCTTAATCTAAATGAGTATTTTCCTGGGTAAATAAAGGTTAAATAACAAATAAAATAAAGCAAGATATGACGTGTTGATTTACATTTGGACAGAATCAGGCTAGCTCTTTTCCACTTCTCTCATTCTTCATGCTAAACTAAACCAACTATCTCCTGGCTCCAGCTTCACTCTGAATGGATGGAAATAGATAAGCATATTTCCCAAAATGTTGAACTATCCCTTCAACTACTGTTTTGGTTATTGTAAACTGAGATACTGCATACAAAAATGTGTTGCTCCCTGTATTTATGTATTAGTGCTATGATGGGTTAAAGTTGATTATTTTCAATATCCAAACATCTGTACTATAACAGTTAATTTAAAAAAAGGCTGTTGCATCATATCTGCTTATCTCTCCTAATATTTGAATCCAGCTGTTCATATTGACTCTTATCAAAGCTTCCGTTCTCTTGAACACAACACAGACACAAGATGTAGGAAGTCATGTTTCTCTTCTTAAAGTCAATTAAAATGCCTTATTTATGAGGTCCCTGGCTGTTTTCAAATGAGAGCAATTGCCATTGTTCTCATTTCCTCTGAAATCCAGAGAAGCGCCTGTTGAATCTTAAAATCAAGGACGGACTTTAATCAATACTTGGGATCAATGTGGGCACCATATAATTGCAACAGGCCCCTACTAGGACAGTACAAATGTCTCCCCTGAGTTTTGTGGCAAACATAAAAATGTTGACAACAAGAGACCGTCTAACATCAGTAGGCTCCTTTTTTCCCTTTTATATCTAGAGGTAAGGAAAATGTAAGTTAACACATGACCTTTTAAAGTGGTGACGCCTCTTTGCCGTAATCTGAAATTGATTGTAGCCATGGAGTTCCTTCATCTACTGAAAAAGAAAATCATATGTGACATTTTGTGTAGATTTTCTCCGGTCAAGTACAAAACCTTGTATGTAGACTATTTTGGTGTTTTCAATATGGTTGTTAAGATTTCACACAAGCTTAACCGAAGATAATCTCATGCCCAGCTGCAGTGAACTTTGGCTGGCACTCCTACAAACGGCTGTAACTTCAAACTAAACGATAATGTAGTGTTGAAACGCATTACATGGAACTTGTTTGCAGCAGATAACATTGGAATGGGAGCGGGAAATGATAAGACAAATCTCGTTTTGGTGAAAGAGGTCTTTGAATTAGTGGTGGTAAACGTATACCATGAAAAATGGATGAGTTCTACCTCCCGAGACTAAAATTAGACAGGAACCTAATATGGCGAGTGTCCTTCAAGTAACACTGGGATTTATAAGCAACAACAAGAGACACAGTGAGAAAAATCTGCTATTCCCCAAAACACTTGCCGAGATAGGTAGAGAAGCCTAATGCCAGTCGACACACCATGGAAAATCAGATTATTCCTTTTCGAGGAAACCAGAGCAGCCATTGAAATGAAGCAATGGCCTCTTTTCAAGCAATCATCTCACACAATATAATTACTGTGTGACTGTCCTTCAGTGACAACGGTGCTGAGGTAGAATATCAAATGGCATTAAGGATGAATGTACAATGTAGTATGAATATTGATACACAGTTGTCTGTACCGTTAGCTACAGATTTGAGTGTGTGTGCATGCTAATGTTTAGAGGAATACATTTTAAGTGGGATCATTTGGCAAGCAGCTAATAAATGAGCTACTCAACTAGTTCGCTAATTAATGAGGAAAATGAGGAAATACCATAATTGACTTTTTTTTGGGTCCTTTACCTTCTGGAAGAAGCATCTGTAGGAAAAAGCCAGTAATCAATTACTTACTGACATTTAAAAGTACAAGCTTAATGGCTTACTGGCTAATTTCTCAATTAAAGCTATTTTTTAGTATTCACGTTTTACTGTAAATTAGTAACTCACGAACTACCTCTCAAGTTTCAAGCCATTTCCAAATGAGTTGCTACAAAGCCAATTAAGACTATCAGCTCCACACAACTCTCTCTGTATTTCTCAGTATGGCTGTGTTCAGAAGATTGTGTCGTCCGGTGACTTTCCCGCGCAGAAGCTCGAGTGATGATAATTACCTCTTCTGAAGAGTCCATCATGTTTTTTTAATCCTCCGTGTCCTCCTTGGCTACTAGCAACTGCGTGGAGGAGGGTGGGGTGCAGTGCGCGAAAACGTAAGGCTTGTATCATGTGGATGCGCCGACAGTTTTCTTGTCATTACTTAGAATTCCTCATGGGGGGCGATAGAAACTACACACTAGTTTCTATCGCTTTAATTGCATCTAATGTAAGTCCAATATTTCCTCTCTCCTTTTAGCGCAGTTTCTGTCTCCACCAACATCTGAAGGAAATATCTGTGCTCTTTAGCTACGAAATGCTTCAATATGTTCACCAGCTTGTTGCTAACATCTTACGTTTGGTGCTGAGAGAGCTGTGTACAGTAGGTTTTAGAGCTTTTTTTGGTAAACAATGCCTGCTGCGTCTTAAATGCACAATATGTAATTGTAAGAAAAGGAAAAAATATAGGTCTCTAAATCAAAACAATAACAAAAGATTGAATTTGATGACGTTGTGAATTAGCGTGGGATCAGGGGAGTTGTGGTCTTCACTACCATTGCCGTCGTGGCAGTCAGCTTCTCCCGGTTAGGATTATTTCAGTGTTCATCGTTCAGGAGGTTTTTACCAGGAGCCGAATTATCCGTAGGGGTCTCCTCCTCTCCAAAACAAACTAATCCAGTGATAAAAACACTGAATAACGCTGTTAATATAAATATCAGTGTTTTTCCGATGCTGTTTGGCTGACAGAGCACGAACCAAAGTGGATCAGCTGAACTTAAGAAATTACCAAGATACAAAAAGTGTATTGGAAAAATGTTGCTCAAAACTGAATAATAAGTCAATTTAGGACAGCTTCTGGCAGACAACAACAATGCTGATGCATGCTCAAAGGGGATTTGACTCCATTGAAAGGCATTACCTTGATTAAAATTACAGATTTCTCTGGGTTTGAACATTGCTGGAAACATTTGGGAGAATGTATGACTCAACAAAATATATAACATAGGTCTAGTTGTTTTAAGACATTTTAATGCGCAAAAGTTACATAGTATACCTTTAAACAGCAGTGAAACTAAATCACAACAGTAAAACCCAAAATGGTGAACAAATGGAGCAGAGTTAGGCTGATCGTTTTCTGTGGGTTTGGGACTACGAGTAACACCTATCACATTATACATAATACATATATAATATAGTCATTTGATCCATTGCTTATCTGACGCCATTTGATTCAGGCGTGTGCCGACAGTGCCACGTCACAGAATTGTGATAAGGTCTGAGTGAGTAAGATTGCCGTCACAACCTTTACATAAAGGTGAGTTGTGTGCTTATTCAGACACGAGCCCATCTTGTAAAAATTGCCATCATACAGTATCTATGTAACGACAAGCATATCTGAAAGAGCCTTTAATATGATTTTAAAAGTAACAGGAAAAAATGGCACCTGCTGCTGTGACATAATTCAGTTGGTGGAGAAAACGTTATGTTCACATTATTCATGTCCACAGCATGGAGGCTCTGGTACGGAGTGTTGGTGCTGTTTGTTTCAGTTCTGGAGGCTGTAGTTTCGAAGCACTAGGCCGTCCCTCCCTCTGTCTTTCAGTATGAACAAACACTGACTAAGTATTAACTGGACTTTTCTAAATCCAGAGACTGCAGGGTGAAGCTGTATCCCTTGTGAGCCTGCAGCACATCAGACATACAACAAGCCACATGGTGGAAGACAGGATACACTGTTGATGGCTCAACAAGGCACCGCTTCAGAGGAAACATGGCCAGTGGTGCAGAAAGGAGCTGCTTAATTGGCAGTTTGAATGCACAAGCACTAATTAGCCGCGAAGAACACGGTTCAACTTCCGATTCCCAACAGCATTCTGAAGACGTTTTGCACTCTGCAGGGTGGTCAGTGGGTGTGCAGAGTGCCACAATTCCCCAGAATAGAAAATGCATTTGGCTTGTTAGCATTTGTTGTGAATAGACAGTGAATTATCATTAAAATGAGCTGGGGCTACACTGACAGTTGTGCTTTTTGCACAATCCACATCTCAGTTGTTTCAATGTTTAAACTTCCTGCTTCTCTTTCTCTACATCTTCTGTGTACTGTAATGGTGTGGACAGAAAAAGGGTAATCAACAGGGATTTTCTTTGAATATGTATCCCTCATGTTTTCTTAATTCCGTGTTACACAGCAAGGTCCCCCTTTGAATCGGTATCGAATCACATGTTAAACGCTGCTTATGGGTCGTAAACATAATTTGCATGAACGTTTGTGCAACAACGCATAGATGCAAAAAGGATGATTTAATGATGTGTCTTTTCAGGTCAGTTGCGGTGTATGTTATGTCACATGCTCGCACTGCGGCAATAACATCGTCTACATGTGAACTCTCTCATGTGAAATAATTCCATTATTCATGCCACTATTAAATCTGGAAATGAACTAAGCAGAACAGTCAGGCCCATGTTTAAGATTTCAAGGGAAAACATCAGGATGAATGAATACTGTGCACTTTTGTACGACTCCAGTTATTCAAAGTGACAAATGAAAAGAATATACATGTATATATAATATTTCTTTTTAAATAAGCAAACAAGTGTAAAATGGGCATTTAAGTTCTTTGCAGAGGCATGAATTGAATGTGATTTATGTTGAGGAAAATAACAATGTTTTTTTTCCAAGGAAGCTGGATGCAAAATAATTGCATCCAGTGAATTCAAAGCCTCATATTTGCAACGCTGTGCGAAGAGGAAGAAAAGATTTATAGCCGAGATTATTATGCACCACAAAAGCCACCCATGCTTTTAAATGTTGTATACCTCTAACCAAACATATTAGGGTAACCGTGCTATTACCGTTGGCTTAAAGTTTCTGTACTGCAGATGGTACTTCTCACAAAGATACAACACAAAGCATTGATTTAATGGACACCTTAGGGCACAAAGAAAAGTCAATAAGATCATTATTAATTCATAGATAATTTTGCGTCGATCAATACTGTAATTTGGACAGTCCAATTAAGTCCTTCTCTTCGTCTAAAATGCACTTGCTCTGCTCCTGCCAAATGCCGCAGGTTTGGAAAGTGGTGTGATAATGAACAGGGCTTTAATGGTGCTCGTCTCGAAAGATTAAAAACATGTGCACCGAGCATTGCTTTGAGTATTTCGGAGATCTGTTGGAAGAGCAGATTCTCAAGCTTTACTCTGTTAAATTCACATTAGAAATCACAGTCAACTCGAGCAAACAAGGGTTTTATCTAATCTCGTAAACTTGGCTTTCCTCATTTCTTCATGTATTTCTGCTATACTCATACGGCGCTCTCTTTATTCTTCCTTCTTCTCTCTCTCTCGCTCTCACTCTCACAGTGACTCATGCATCATCCTACAGCTCCTTTTCGGCTGTCAGATTTTCTACAGTTTCACTGACTCTAATCCAATTCCAAACCAAATCCCAAAACGCTCAACCCTGTAGGCTGCCCTTCTCAATGACCCCCGTCACCATTACCATTTACCCAGAATTCTGTGGGATCTTGTATGTTTTCCATCTTGCCCATGACACGGTTGGCTCTGAGCGTTTCTAAAACAAATCATGGCTGTATATATATATATATATATATATATATATATATATATATATATATATATATAATATATAATATACCGTAATTATATTATAAGCTTGTAAAGTTGATATTGTGAACATGTTGGCAAACAGCTTATTTACACACAGAGCAACATTAGCATTCTTTTGGAGTCACGCTGCTGTCCACCTAGCGAAGCAATCCAAGCCATTCACTCTTCTTCTAGCTCTGTTTTGGTCTCCACCAACTCCTGAGGAAAATATCTGGCTCTTTAGTAGCTACATTCTCCACTATGTTCAACAGCTAACGTTGGCTGCTAGCTTTGTCTGTCTGCCATGCAGTGCTATAGGCAGGTAATTTGCAGTGTTTCTTTATTTTTCTTTTTTTTTATCAGAAATGGTGGAGAGGTTAAAATGTTCCTTAACTTGCAGAGTTAAGTGATCAGGATTACTATGAGCTACACATTACATATAGTAATTTACTTCATTCTTAATATACAAATATTGGTGCAGCTCTAAAAAGTCATTTTGTATGTCTACAAATGTGCTATTGTATGTGATACTTTGGTTCAATGACCGCAAATTAATGAGATCACAGAGTACACATTTGGTATCCTTCCTCGTTACTTGTAATTGTTTTTTTTTTCAATTTAGTACCACATTTCCCACATTTCTTACTCCTTACCATTTTGGAAGTGATTCTTATTTCCATCTGCCATTCACTCCTTCCACCATCTGCCATTGCCAGAAAGTCCGAAAAGCTTTAGTTCTATTTAGCTGGAAAAACACAGGCCTCGTTAAAACAAGCTACTAAATCTCCAGCTAACCCTGAACAGGTGCCACACAATACAAAAGAAAATATAAGCTGCAGAAGCCACCATTGTTTTCAGCAATTACCTCACATATTTATTTTAATTCCAATGTTTGAAGAAGAATTTGCTAAAATGCTAGCTACAGTTTAGGGATTTTCTTTCAGATCAGTTACTGTCATTGTTTCTCAATAATTTTGGATTCTTTGAAACTGCTTTGAAACGTTCTGCCATACAGACTTGAAGGATCACATGCTGTTATATTATATTACATTCTGCCAACCCTTATCAGCTGTCCGTTCAGTCATTCTGTGGTGGGAGAAACATGTCTTAAAGGCAAATAACTGAAAATCTGAAAACAAAAAGCAGTTGGAAGACAGTGGGCTTCGTATGCCAGATATGGATTGGTCTTCAGCAGAATCAAGCTGTCATGTATAAGTGTATCCACTTATATGTGCTGAAATGATATTTTGAGCTAAAGGCATGATTTACAGTATTTGGGGAATCATTTTTATTTTATCTGCACCGTGAAACCTGGATCTAGACATATTTTGATTTAAGATATCTCATGTAAATATGCCAGAACTGTTAGGATTACAGCTTTAAAATGCTGAAAAAAGTCTCTGTAAACTCGAATACAGTCACAGTTAAGAAGTCAGATGTGTTCAGTAGCCTGTCAGAGAAGCTGAACTTTCTTTCTTTTAAGGTTTAACTCCAGACACAGCAAAAAAAAAAAGGTCCAAATAACAATAGCCATTTTAGCATGACCTTTTCTCTGATATGAGCTTAAATAACTTACAAGGCTGTCATGTTTTCATGTGCGCACCAACTCTCTGAGCAGAGCCTTGGTGAGACAGCGTGCTGTCTGACACACAACTCTCCTCCAACACATCACCAGACCAGTTCCCCACTGCAGCAACAGACAACTGGACTGTAATTATTAAACAGAGAGGCAGAGAGGCAGAGAGGCAGAGAGGCTGACGGCTAAAGGCAGACAGATAAATACACAAAAACAGAAGCAGGCTTGTGGACGGATAATAAGGTAGACAGACAGAGATAGTTACCAGAGCACCAGATTGATGGGCAACAAGACAGGTCGACAAATAGCAAGGAGTCCAGAATGACAGATTGGAAACACCTTAAACTCGACTCTGCTATACCAATGAAACTGAATTTCCAGGAATGTATTCAATTTGTGTGTTCTCGTACTGCGAAGACCAAAGGAATATGAAAAAAACATGTCAAGCTCCTTACTCTATTTCTTCCTTTTTCATTAATGTGATTGGCACACTACATAGAACGGATGGGAGTAAGGGTTTGTAGTTGCTGTGGCAACGGCCTGCTCTTTGTTAAAGGCTACATTCCTGGCATCTGATGTTTCTGCGCTGTGATCGATAAAAGCCCAGCCTGCAGGGACTGATGAACAGACTGGGGCTTTTGCCAGGCCAGGCAGGACCGGGGAGAGAAAAGGAGTTAGGTGGAAGATGTGTGAACAGGAGGACAGAGAGATAAAGAAGCGATCGGAAGAAAGAGGAGAGATATGGAGATGTGAGCAGTGGGGTGAGTGCTGTGGGAAAGAGACAAGAGTGAGTGTGTGCGCTCTCCGGCTCCTTCTGCCTCGTCTTGGCTATTTTCTGAATGTTACTCACTTCACTATCACAGTAAAGGTATGTGTCTGTCTGCGTGCTCATCATCTGCTCACCTTGGCTGGATTTGATTGGCTTGGATTGCTTTGCAGTGATTGACAGAGCTCTGCAAGCAGTCAAAAGTCTTTTTAAAAGCACCTTTCATATTTCTAGCATTTTGCTTTGCCTTTTATGATGTGCACTCAAATTGCCAGCGCTCGCAGATGTGTCTTACGTTTTACACACCTAATTGGCAAAGATCGCCATGAGCAGAATGCAGATACTACTGGTAATGAGGCAATTACGGTCGGCCTCACTGTCTACATAGCCATCTGTCAATTCAACAACCTGTGGCTGCAGGAAAGTGTTTTTTCTGTCAAGGTCTGTGTCTTTCCAAGCCGTGAGGAGGCATGGCTCTCAGAGAGAATACTGTTTTATGTTGTTTCATGTTTGACTTATAGATTCTTGCCCTCATTACCTGGCCTTTATCTTCTCTTTCCGTAAAAAAAAAAACCTATTGTGGCTGGGAATTGGAGCCACGGTTCACTGAGTAAGTGAACAAAATGTAAGAAGAAATGACCAGGAAAAAAAAAAACAATCACAAAAGCAATCCAAAATATGTCAAGAATCACTGCAAACTTCATAGATTATTTTCCTCGTATTCTAAAATGCCGTTAAACTTATAAAGACAAAATAATACGCATCATTTTCATTTTATTTATTGAGTTTCACATGTAAAGTGCAGTTATCCTGTTTTGTAAAGTAGAAAGTGCTGCTATGCCAATATGCTTTTTATCATCATGAGCTGAGACTGTGTGTGCTACAGAGACAGGCACAGTGACTGGCTGCAGCAATGTTACTCTACCATACTGTATATACTGGGAGTTAGCCAGCTTTGGAAAAGCCGGGTCATTTCAGGAATAAAAGTCATACAACAAATATAGAATATAAATAAGCAGTCATTTTCAGTAACACGCAGTAAACAGAAACTAATAGAGCATCAAAGCAATGAAGCAAATAGACACTGTTGTGTCGATTATGTAAATGTATGCATCTGTTATTTTTCACAGTACTTGCACTCACTGCTTGCTTTTTTATTGATTATTAAATAGGTGATACATGCGTTCTCTACATAAAAAAAATGTACGTTTAGATTTCAATGACAAATATAGAAACTGTAAAGTGCATTCCATGTAAAAAATAAACCAATGAGCCAGTGAGATGACTCAGTATGTTGATTACTACAAGGAGTAACATATATGCCTGGCAACTCTGTGGATTCACTTAAAGAAGCAAATACAAGCCGCCATTTCATTCCCTGTTTAGTTTGTAATTTAGTTTGAACACTTGCCACATAGTCCACCCCCTCAGAAACACACACCATTATCGTTGATGCAAAATACACAGTCACACACTTGTATCAAATCCGCATGGGCATTTAGCCTCACTGCACTCTAACGATGGTAATTTCCTGCCATCGGGCTGAAACATCTTCCATCCTCATGAAACATCCCCAGTTAGCCTGCAACCTTTTGTGCTAACACATTGATGAACGTTCACATTTTTCTGCAGCTGATATTTCTCTTGCTCTGTCTTGCCCTGCTGTGAGTTTAATTCCATTATATCCACCTTGCCAGGAAAAGGGACAGATCATTAAGGGAGAAAAGACTTGGCAGTTTAAAGAGACATAAAGTGGTTGAAAGTGTAAAAAGGCGGGGGGCAAAGAGGTGAAGACAGTCTGAGTTAAGTTGAGTGTGGAATATTCTAATACATTTCTTCTTCGTGTATTGTGTCTTGCAGGGCTTGTTCGTGATGGTGCTCTATATGAACAAGAAGCTGTGCCATGACAGAGGGCAACGTGGGTAAAAGAGACATGCGACACCCAGCCCTGAACCACTGCCACCTCTTCCTGGGCGGGGCCTTGCTGCTTCTCCTAGCCAGCCCGGCTCTGAGCTGCCCCGCCCGATGTGAGTGCTCTGCCCAAAGCAAGTCGGTTAGTTGCCACCGCAAGCGCCTGCCCACCATCCCTGAAGGCATCCCCATTGAGACGCGCGTCCTGGACCTCAGTAAGAACAAACTACGTATCATCACGCCAGACAACTTCACTTCATTCCAGCAGCTGGAGGACCTGGACCTTAGCGACAACCTCATCAGTGTGGTCGAGCCCGGCTCCTTTCGTTCTCAACTTGCTCTCCGCTCACTCAACTTTCGCAGCAACTTGCTTCAGCTGGTTCCTGCCGGCGTGCTGTCAGGCCTGACCAACCTGACCCGCCTTGACCTCAGCCACAACCGACTGGTGGTTCTCCTGGATCATGCCTTCCAAGATCTGCGCAGGTTGACATCCCTTGAGGTGGGTGACAACGAACTGGTTTTCATCTCTCAGCGGGCTTTTACAGGATTACTTGGACTCCAAAGTCTGACTCTGGAACGTTCCAATCTGACCGTGGTTCCTTCTGATGCTCTGGCACATCTGCACAGCCTTGTCGAACTGCGCATGCGCTACCTGAGCATTAGTTTTCTCAAGCCTTACTCCTTTAAGAGGTTATTCCGTCTCCGCCGACTAGAGATTGATTACTGGCCCTGGCTAGATACACTGCCTCCTCTCTCACTACATGGCCTCAACCTCACAACGTTGTTCATAACCAACACTAACCTGTCTGCCTTCCCCGGCGCAGCACTGCGCAACCTGCCCTACCTCACACATCTCAACTTGTCCTACTGCCGCATCCAGCACATCCATCAGGGAGAGCTCGGCCAACTCCCATACCTGCTGGAGCTCCACCTCCAAGGGGCTCAGCTGATTTCTATTGAGCCCTTTGCATTTATGGGCCTCAAATCTTTGCAACTACTGGATGTGTCGGAGAACCGCCTGGACTCTCTGGAGAGTGGAGTGTTTGCCTCACCAGACAGCCTCCAGAGACTCTGTCTGGGTGGAAACCCATTAGTGTGCGACTGCAGATTGCTTTGGCTGCTCAATAGCCATAAGCCCCCGTCTCTGCAGATTCTGGATGTGCAGCCACAGTGCAGCGCCCCAGAGCACCTCTTGGGTAAACCTCTCCGAGACCTCAAGGAGCCTCTGGTCTCCAGATACATGACCTGCACCAAACCACGGATTGGACCCAACACGACCCAGCTGCTGATGGCTGATGAGGGTCAGCCGGCCCGCCTGAGCTGCATTGCAGAAGGAGCGCCTCGGCCCTCAGTGGTTTGGATTACACCTCACAGACGCAACATCACAACCAAGAGCAGTGGCAGGGTAGAAGTCCAACAAGATGGTACCCTGGAGATCAAGGCAGCAGAGCTGCATGACAGCGGGGTGTACTTGTGTATTGCCAGTAACCCTGCTGGTAAAGCTAGTCTGTCAGCCTCTTTAGCCGTGAAGAGCCTGGGCATTGGGGACAGATCTCACTATAGCAACAGGAGCTCAAACTATCTGACAGACTCTAACAGCACATGGGGGAATGGGACAGTACTGTACAACATGACAGTCCCTATAGACATTAAGACTATCATTATATCTACAGCCATGGGCTGCCTGTCCTTCCTAGGTGTGGTCATCTTCTGCTTCCTGCTTCTGTTCGCCTGGAGCCGAGGGAAAGGACGCCATAAGAGCAACTTTGATATTGAGTATGTCCCTCGCAAATCCAACGGGGCATCAGCAGACGTGGCAGAAACAAGTGGCCCACGACGGGTCAACATGAAAATGATTTGAAAACAATGCAGACTGACGAATAGGATAGCAAAGTCTACAACAAAGTGCACACATATCAACTGAAAACATTTTTTTTTTTTCTAAGACACAGTGGAATTGTGACGAAAGTGACGTACTAATATAGTAGTAATATGACGGTGGTCTAGTGATAAAGTGGGCATGTGAATATAAAAGTGAAAACCGTGGATGTGTTTATATGAAATAATGTTCTCATACAGTACATTGAATATAATACTATAACCAACATATCAATATGGGAGTGATATAGTGCTGCACTAGGCATGTGTTTCAGTGGTGATGTGATGAGTAATGATGTTGTCGATTCACCGTGACATCAAGGTGAAGGAGGGAGCCGCTGGGAGTGACGGGACATCTTCGTGTGGCAGTAAAGCTATCATCGCTGCAACATGTCTGGACTAAATCGTCTAATATTCATCTTAGCTGCAGTATGAAAGGTAGTGTGTTGTGTTCATGTGTGCGCGTGTATGTGAGAGTGCATCAGTGCGCGAATGTTGCATTTGTGCGTTTCTTTGTGCATGTGCACGCATTGCCTTTCTCGTTGGATGGAACAATTAAAAGGAATGATAGGGTCCAAAGCATTTTTCCAGGCCTTTGTTCTTGTTCGGTCGTTGTAACAACAGTATTGTCACTGTTGAGTAAAAGAGAGGATTCTCTAAGTTTGTATGCAAAATCACAATTATTATATTCAAGAAATGCTGCATACATTTTGAAATAGGTCATTGTTCCCCTTGGAATGATTCCAACATTTTTCTAAACTCAAGGAAACGTTAAACACACACAAAGACAGTAGTTACAATGTAAGATCTTGTCTTGTCTTTAACATAGAGCTCACTTACCAGCAGCACTAGACATTTTTCCTGAGAAATAGCAGTGGTGAGTGTTGTTATTACTCTGAAAAAATGCTTCCAGCTACAGAAATGGCATGTTAAACCCATTTTATAACATAATAAATCATGGGCAGATTTTCCTGCCAGACAAATCCCTTGATATGATATAAAAGAGTCGGTGGCCAGATATAATGGCAAAGATTTACTGGCCGGTACCCTCTTTGGGACAAGACAAAGTTGAGCTTCGCAGATTTATGGGTTGAATTTCCCCCCTCTCACATTTTTCTTTGATCGCACCACTTCAAACTAGTGTGTCCGGATTCTTCTCTAGGGCACCATGGGGTTGTGGGTATTTAATAGATGGCAATTTGAAAGTTGTAGCGGAATCTTGTATTGTTTAGTTTTTTTGTTGAAAATGTTTTAAATGTTAAGTAAAAAGAAACAACTAAAGGGCAATTCTTTGTAATGCAGGGATGTGGGTGTTAACTTGTGTGATCCTGTTGTGATAAAATGTTCAAGGTTGTATAATTGTTTTCATATGACAAATTTATGGGTATATTTTCAAATGGAAATAAATCTCAATCATACCCCTAAAATTGGAGTTTCCAGTAGTTGAAATTTTGTTTACGGACTTAAACAGTGATGTTAACATATTTCCTTTTAAGTCCTTTTCCATGAATTCTATTCCCTAAATGATATCAGTTGTAATATTTTAAAATGTTCCTCTAACCCATATCTCTCTGTCACTGAGTATTGTATTGATCAGTAATGACTTTTTCCAGTTTTATTTTGCTATTTATATCATGTCATATAGTAAACATTATGTTGTAACTATTCAAACTTTATGTCATTTTTTTCTGATAGTTGCCCTTTCACACATGTAGTACACAACAGGAGATTGTTCGTATCAGATGTGTCCCCATCTACTGGAAATACTCCATTTGGTTAAGACAAGTGGTGGCGCCTGGGTAGAGCGTGCAGGGGCAGAACAGGACACGGACTACAATGCTATCACATAGCCGGTTCGTAATTTGGTCATAAACAGTCAAGTCTTTTGCCGTTCCTTGAATAAGTCTGACGATTTTGGCGTCGGCCCTTAGCGACAGAAGTTCCTGAATCCGGTCATCTCTCCAGTTAGACATTGTCATTGGTGTCTTCGTGCAAATCTCCCTTGTTCTTCACTCTCAGATGTTTGTATACTTCTAGTTTCGTGCCAGCCTGCCCGCATGATAGAAACATCAACACGCCCACTCGCTCACTGTGAATTCTCCGGACAATGCCCTGCTCTATTCCTCATAAATGGGCTAAATCAGACATTAGACAAACTTTGTACTAGGGAGCTGGCAAGGTAAAGTCCTTTTAATGGTCCAACTACATTCACATTCTCGCATATAGCTTCCCTGAGTCATTTCTAGATAAGTTCAGTGTTGCAGTGCATGGGTGAAAAGGGCTTAGGATGGTGGACACACTTTACACCTGCATCAACATAATAACAAAATAATATTGTCACTGTGAGCGTGTTAGCATGCTGACGTTAGCATGTAGCTCAAAGCACCACTGTGCCTAAGTAGCCTCACAGCGCTTGGCTGTAGACTCTGGTAACAAAAGAAGGATGCCCTGCTTGTTGTCCACAGTTCACTTACAGTGTATGTCTCCTGGTTTGGGCCTAATTAGTGCATCTTCTTACACAGTAACAGAGCCACGGCAGTGCTGACAAATTATGGATTGTATATTAATATTCAAGCTGCTGGAGGATGCAGACCCTGATCCCATGTTGTCCAGATGGGAATTGGAAAACTGTGACTCCATGCAGCTTCATACTGATCAGAAAACATCAAAACTGGGTCACATGAAAAACATCAGAATTGGGACACTTTGAGCAGCAGTATATACAGTATATAGCCCAAATAGCCTGTAAGTGAAACATACCACATTACATGACCTGACACGTAACTATGGTTTAACCCTGCGTGTATGGTCATATCAGTATATTCTCACCAAGGCCAAAGGCTACGCTGATAAAGAGTTCTTCACAGATGCCTCACCTGACAATCAGATTAAAGGAAATGATAATTTGGCATCCTGCAAGCGTCTTATTCAGACAGCACTTCATGCTATCATGCTAATGATAAAAAGAAGATCTGTCTTTTGTGTGAAAGCTCACAGGGAATATTCAGGATGCTGTTATGGCATCATGAAGACAAGATCAAAGTCCCTCCAATAGGCTTTTATTATTGTCATTGTAGTTTCCCTTTTACAGAGAGAGTGCTGTAAACAATGGAGAGGAAATGTAATGAAAAGATTACCGTCTCGATTCCTCACATCGTATCTCTCTTTGATGGAGGATTTACGAATCTGTTCTTTAATGATTCAAGCTTATTCAAACAGAGCGTAATTTATAGTAAAATGTAAAAGATTCCCTTGGTCAGTGATCTGGCAAAGAAACCCCATATTATTGGCTTAGTTTTATGACTGTGATTAAAACCTGAACCAGCATCTATTGCAGTAAATATACGATGCCAGGATGAATTAAAACAGTTAAGGAGTGTTTAGTGGTTCTCAAGTAGAGGTGTTCCCGCTCAGGGCCATGCACCACTAAATGAATAATTTCACACATCATAAAGGATCTTCATAAAGAAGATGCAGCCTCATCAAAGAGCATGAATCAAAGTGAACCAGATTCTGTGAGCCTGGGCGCTGCATTAGTGTGAGTTTAATTTGGTCGTTAAAAAGGAGCTTCGTCACAGTAGACATCCAAGTTTCCGGGGGTGAATGAACCATCTTAAAGTGGGATCTTTGACCCATTGGCCAGTGATTGAAATAAAAAGATTTTTTTTCCCCATGCTGTTGGCTAGTTTAGCAGTGGGGGTTATACGTTCATCCTGTCTCATGAGATCATCTTTCTGTGAAAGAAATCCAACTCTACGTCAGTGCTTACTACCTCCCAAAAACTGAGCTGACGGGAACTGACTGATTGGAGGGAGGAATTTACATTCTCCAGTTGAAAAAATGTTAAAGGTCCTGAATACACCTTTTTTTCATTCAGCCTCTAACTATGAGCGACTGGGTCCTTCAAGATCACAACATATTATGCTAAAGTTAAAACAGTTTTTCATATGAGAAATAATATTTGCTCTTTTCGAAGGGGGCGGGGCAAAGTTGGAAGAAGATGATGTCATGTGCTTCCGCGCACCAATCAGGATTCACTGTCATCAAATCCTTTCACACTCCCAAAGCAGCAAATTAGCATTTGAGTGTGAAACTCGAAAAAAAGTAGCTATTGATATAGTGTATAGTTCTATTTATTATTACAAACTTTAACTTTGATTGTTGTTATTTGTTTCTCCAGTGTGACAATGTACACATGAAATCTCGCATTTGAATTTGTTATCTAATTCAACAACAGGCTTTATCACCAATTACCAGACTGCCCCTGCCATACTTGTGTTACCAATCATTTCATTTCTTCAATCATTTCTGTTTGCTCCAGACGTCTGTGCTGTTCTGAAGTATGCTATACAGCAACCCAAATCCATAAAAAATATTGGAGTTTGGAGCAGGGGTTCTTCCCAGTGGCCTGAGGCTCGCTGATGATGGACAGACAATAATGAAAGGTCAGTCGCTAATCGAGCCAGCCTGCAAGTTCATGCCACACAGGACCCCAGAAGGCCTTCAGTAAGGAGCTGTAAAAATGTAATGTTATAGCCTGTTGGTTTTGATGGTGCTGGTGTTGTACTGTTGTAATAAAAGCTGCTGCTCTGTAGCCACGTAGTCTAACTAATTCTCCTCAGACCATCCATCAACACAGCCTTCTTTGCATTTACAGTACATTACTACAGCTACAGTGGGTACATTAATCACTCTTCTCATCTCCCCTGATACAAACTACATGAGGTTAACTATTCCAGTTATTGAGTTATCACTTCACATACAACTAAGAAATTAAGAATTATTTTGAAACTTACTTCTCTGATAGTTTTTAGTGCCATATTTTACAAAATGGCCCATGTTCAGAGCAGAAGTAATCATACACTTAATGGTGTAAAAACAGATGGAGCCCCAGATTTATAGTTGTGTTTACAACTCCTAAAGTTGCAGCTTAGCATTTTCCGCAGTGTTGGAAATATTCTTCATTTGAAGCATCCATAGATACTAAATTATATCTCTGCAGAAGTGAATAACTGTCTGATGTTTTCAGGAAGATGAAAACATTCACGAGGCTTTTATGTGACCTTTTGAGAGAGGAAATAACACAGTATTCCTTAAATAAAAAGTTACATTTAGAAGCAATATTACACACATTGGCTTAATTTCAAGTTACACTCAAGGATTTTGCTACTACAGCTACTTGGTCTGGTAGTAACTTGATGGCTAATGTGGGGCTGGATGTCTATTGCTTGCAGTTTCTCAAGTGGTCATTGTGATTCCAAAGTACAAACTGATGTGGCTTTTTTTACAGTGCTAATCTGTAGTCGGTTTACATTCAAATTTAGTGCCAATTTGAACCGCATATCAAGAAAATCTGCAAAAGAAAATGTAAAGGAATAGGCATTTCCATCCACTACTGTTGATGTGCAAATGTAGGCCGGATCACGAAAACCAGCAAGTGGCATTAATTCTCTAGTCGGGTGGCATAAAACAATTGCAGAAGAGGGTGCAGTGACATAATTAACAAACATCAACCCTCAGACGGTGGAAACCATGTTGAAAACCTGATGGAAATATCTCTTTGTTTTATGTATGAGGAACATTACAGTCCTCTAAGAGAAAGATTGAGTGACAGATTTTGTCACAAAAGACATTTTTTTCAATTTCCAGCATTTCCACTCAACTGAAAATGCACATAAATACATGTAAACACACTTTGTGATGTTAGTGCAGCTATTTTCTTCTCTGTGGAAATGTACGGTAATGGTGTTCCATGCTGGAGAGGAGTGAATTTTACTATCATTTGTCAGTGATGGTGAAACCGCACTTACCAGCAGCTCCCCATTTAACCCTGCTCTGGTCAAAGTCGAGCACCACTCCTCTCATTTCTGTGGAACTGCCCCATTAAAACACAGCTTGTGGCAAGTGTCAGCGAGTGCAGTGTGAAAGATGAGAGCAATAACAGAAAAGAATCCCATTGCATCAGTAGTCGACCCCTTGGGTGTGGATTGAATTGATACGTCGTCTTAACCTCTGGGGGTAGAAAATGTTGAAGGTGACGTCGTTTTACAGACTTCTCCCCAGAATTGTGTAAGGGCGCTGTCGCACAGAGCCGATTATCGGCCGTCGGACAGTCTGGCGAGGTCGGTGACTCGAGTCTGTTCGGTGTGTTCCGTGCCGTCGTCCATCCGAGGAGCCGTCGGCCTTCATTTTGGCCGACCCGACATGTTCAGTCGGAGACAGGGCAGTCGGGACTCACCCGGAAATGGCGAGCGGATGAGCCTCTCAAAATCTGACGAAAATCTTTTAAACTGAGCTTTGTCGATCTGAAATGAAGACAGATTCAGCAACTGCATGGCCTATTTCTCGCTTAAAATGTTTTCAGAAACACGTTTCGGTGAACTATTTTAGTACAATATGAGATCGTATTCTGAACAAGCCGCCATGACAGTCTGGCTTTGAAATTCCGGAGAAAAAAGACCCACATGATGTGTTCGTCCTATCAGCTGCCGGTTTTCATTTTCTGGGAAACAATACAGAGAAGCGCCGCCTGCTGCTATGGCGACGTATTACTAAGCGTCGTACGCTCAAGTCGGCGTCGCCTCAGTGTGTTTTGAGGCATTTTTTTGGACCTCGGGGACCCGACTGATCAGTCCGACTGCCTTTTCTGCCGGCGGTCGGCCGTCTGGTTGGTGTGTAAGCATCTTAAGACTTAGTCTATATCCACGACGTTCTACCTCCGAGATTGCTCCGGCGCCGCCGGAAATTCCACCGGATGTCCTTCTTTTCGGCCGATACCTTCCACTTTCTTTGTGTTGGAATTTTAAACTCCGGTCAATTTATGAGGGCTATGGTTAACTGCTCCTCAGATCTCTGCAGGGTAAATCCAGACAGCTAGCTAGACTATCTAGCTAGACACCTCTCTGGCTATTTTGCAGAGGCACCGTGACCCAAGACGATTGTGATTGGTTTAAAGAAATGCCAAAAAACCAGAGCACGTTTTTCTCCCATCCCGGAATGTTGTGTGGACTAGCCAGACCCTCCTCCGCAGCGCTGTGGAGGAAGTTCTGACAATGCGAGACTATGTGAGACTGGGCCAGGAGCTTATATAACCTCCCTGTAGAGAGTTACATGTGTATTAAGAATTACAGCTGGGTGCCTGAAGGTATGCAGTGTGATTTGTGCTGAGGCCATGGAGAATTACAGTCATATCAGAGATGTCCTCTGGGCTACACTCAACGTGTGTGAACACTAACCCTGTACACGGCTAAGTGTTTAAGCTGCCCTATACTCAGCAGCACTGCGGTATTGCTCCTATAAAACCCCAGAGCGATAACTTTATTTTGAAGGATAAAGAGAAACATGTCATTTACAAATGAACAAATTGGTTTATCTTATTTTTTTTTACTGTTGCACTGCAGTTAGCCAACAAGTGAGATGAATGATTATAAATGATTAATTTGTGAGTTATGACTCCCTGCCCCATTTCCTCCCGCAGATACTAAATAACAGAGGAAGAAAAGCAAAGCTAGGTGCTGATTAATTCAAACATTATTCTGCTTACAACAAGCCTCCCAGTCAGCTTTAAATAGGCCTATTGTTCAACTGAAATTCGCTTTCACAAGACACAGACATCTTTTCATGTCAGTGAGTCACCAATTAATTTGGTGCATTCTGAAGGGCTGGCCAGTGGCAGTCAGTTTTACACCAATCACATGTATTACCAGTCGGTTTAAACACGCAGATGTGACCTACATGGGGCCTGCTTGGACTTTCCATGGGACACCCGCGACAAAAGTGTTAACTGCTTTTTATTAGTTAACATAAGCACAATTAAAACTCCTTTAAAAGTGCTACAAATACTGTGTTCTAATTGCACGTATTGGCCCAAGAAGAATCCATCCTCCATTTAGCGCTGGCCGCATGTCGGCCAGCAGTCAAAGTGATGAGGCAGATGTCAGCGCCTTTACTGGATGAAGAGGTCACAGCCATGCTTAGAGGGTCAGGAGAGCTAATTAGACAGAATGAATGACCGAGACCTGAGGGGGTAAATGCAATTACCAACAGAATGAAATGCATAAGTAGAGGAGATAAACCCATGAGATATCCGTTGATAAAAGTATAAATCTTTTAACTTTAAGCCCTGAAATACCTGAAGTGAAAATCAAATATGCAGCGCTGTTAGGTGGGTCAAGCTTTGCGATTGCAGGAAGCTTGCTGCACAAACTTTTTGTGCAGCAAAAGCCAATGCAAAATAAGCCAATGCTTTTGGCTTATTAGCACACAGCAGCACACACTAATCATGGTTAGTTGCAGGGATGAATATACCTCCCTTCTGTCAGCGAATTTATGCACAATAGACCTTCCTAATCCACGATGATCACATTACACAAAACTGAAATTGCACGTCAAAGTGACACACCCCCGAGCTCCCCCGTATCTACGTCTCTGAGTTCTAATCTGTGGACTTGCCTGTGTTCGAGGGAACCCCTGGTTTAAAGAAGTAGTTAAAGCTATTGTGCGTAGTTTCTGTCGCCCCCCATGAGGAATTCTAAGTAATGACAACAAAACTGTCCCCTCCTTCATGCAGTTGCCTGTAGCAAAGGAGGACACAGAGGATTAAAAAACATGTTGGACTCTTCAGAAGAGGTAATTATCTTCACTCGAGTTTCTGCGCGGGAAAGTCACTGGACGCCATAATCTTCTGAACATAGTCGTACTGAGAAATACAGAGAGAGTTGTGTGGAGCTGATAGTCTTAATTAGCTTTGTAGCAACTCATTTGGCAATGGCTTGAATGTAAGGGATGTTTATTAATATCAAAAAGTTACGTACTAAAACTTTAAGAGTAATACAATTGGGTTTGAATTCCAAGCTTTGGGTATTCTTTGGGTGAAAGTCCCAAGTTGGCATTGTCAATATTATATATATATATATATATATACGTTATACAATTTAGCCAACACCCCTCCATGTGTTAGGTTACACTTGCCAAATTAAATGGTGAGCTGAAAAAGCTGCGGTGTATCGAGGTAACAAGGATCATCTGCTCCTAAATATATACATCCCTGTCTTGGAAGGTGCTGCAAGATGAGTTGGACTGAGCCTGCAGATGGCAGAATGTCACTTCAAGCACATATGGAGAGAAGCAGCCTGAATAATCATTATAGCCTGTTCAGCTCTTTCCCAAAAAGGAAACAATAAGCAGAAGTACCGGTGCTGCATGTTTTACGTTGTTTGTTTGATCCAGGATAAAAGGCGCACCGGAAACCCAGACGGCTGTCTGCTTGGCTGCTTTTCAAAGACTGTCACCATTTGGAAATGACTGGGAGTCCTTTAATGTCTTAGCAGTATATAAAGGATGTCAAGAGGAATTTGAATCTGTAGAAGTAAGACCAGTGTTGAAACTTAACAGTGTCTGAAGGCACAATGGTAATAAAAGCGACAGGGCATAAATGAACCCCTAAGAACATGTGTGTGTACATGTAAATATCACTATTAATAATAGAATAAAAAATGACTTCAATGAAAACAAAGCATATCCCAGACAAGATGTACATAGATACTGGAAGATTCTGCAAAACCCCAGAAACGCAATCAAAATTCTTGCTTTCTACAATACGTGTATAGCAACTATGATGCAATGATAAATGTAAAAGTTAAGGTAAGGTACCTAAAACACTTGGTTAATGTTAGGGAAAGATCATGGTTTGGGTTAATAAAAAGGTCAATGCAAACTCTTTAATACCGACTAAAGGCACCCTTTGAGTCTATGCGATGCAAAGGGCTTTCAACTGCTCAGCTGCAGGGCTGTGTGATGACAGTGTAAAGAGTGACAAAGTCCGTAAAGGGAGGATAAAAAATAAAAAGCAACAGTCTGCATAGGGAGGAGGTCTGAGTGGACAGATGGGTCAAACAAACACAGGACTTTCACCCAGTAGAATACTATTCTCGTCCCGTGTGAAACCAAAAGTCAACATTGACTTATGTTAACGTACCTACGTAAGTTAAGTTACATACGTAATGTAGTTAACTAATGTCATGTATGTAAGTTACGTAACAAACATACTTATTTGAGCACAAACTATAATCTTTTCCCAAACATAATCAAGTAGCATTGCTTCCTAAACCTAACCAAGTATTTCAAACATACTGTACTTTATTTTAGGTTAACCCTAACCCCTAACCCTACAACACTACATAAAACGCTTCCTACTCTGTGCATTGGCACTGCACATTAGCATTACATTAGCATTAGATGTAAATCGTATGGTGCGGAATCGTCCAATATGGATGTGATTCCTCTGATAAGGGCTGATGGTAGGGCTACACAGCGTTGTTCTGTACAGCAACAGAAAGCTCTACAGAATATTGAGTGAATTTTGTGCCTGACTGCTCAGATCTGAGTTCTGAGTAAAGCAACCCCACTGAGTGCCACTGGCACATATGACATGACATAGGGAATTGGAAAACAAGTTCAAAGGGATTGTGGAAGCTTTCGTCTTGCCCCAAGAAAACCTGCGAGGGACAAAGCAACAACCTTACTCTAGAAACAGCAGGCTGCTAGTAGAGGTGGTGTATTGCAAGAAGGATGTGCCAAGTTTAGTTACAATAGATTGTCAAGCCAAGACATTACGGACTGTGAAAACTTAGAGGAATTTTGTCGTAGAAACTAACATATAAAGCCCAGTTCAGAACAAAGATTTGCGACGAGTTGAAACTTGCAACTTCTTGCAGCGTGTCGGTCTGCAGCGTTCTAAAACCTGCCAGTTCACACCAATGCGACGAGACAAGACGGTGTATCATCTCCATAACAACGCCTCTTTGTTCTTCCGTTCTAACTTCGGACTTTTAGGCTTTTTTGTAGCTGGATATATCATTTGTTTCGTCTAAATATAAATGTGGATAACGTTAATGATAGTGAGATGCTTGCTACAGTTGCATTTCTAGTGATGAATCGGCGAAAACACGTTTTATTTCTCTGATTCACTGCTAACGTTATCGTGCTTTCGGGCAATCATTGAGGCTCTGTCTAAAACTCTGCCATTTTTACCAGTTGTTTGTAACATAAAAATAAAATGGATTATGGATCATTTTATTTCTATATAATATATAATTTATAGCTGACTTTACCAGCTGACTTCTCTATTGGCTGTTGAAACAGGTGACGTCCCTTACATTCTAAAACCAGCCTCTGTGACTTGAACAGCTCAGTCGCAGCGACACCATCAGCTGGTTGGAGTCGAGCTGAGACGGGCCGGTTCAGACCGCTGCAACTTTTCCCTGCGACGTTCTAAAACGGTTTCGTCTCGTCGCGAATTTTTGGTCTGAACTGGGCTTAAGGAAGACGCTTTGTTACCATATGCTGAGCTACTGTAGCAGCTGTTAATGGAAGGTTGTGAAGACAGGATACGTCCCATGGATTTTTTGCTAATATTAATTTGCAGGCTCAGTTATCTCCAGTCTACCATTGAGTTGGTGCAGAGTGTGGGATTCAAAGCCAGAGAAGGCAGCTTTGAAATTGGCTGAAAAGAGCATGTGCATAGCCTTTTCATCATGCATCATCACATCCAATGATATAGAATAAACAAATGTTAGCCGCAGATAGTCAACTGAGCATACAAACGCATATTTGCATGTGACGCTGACCAGAAAACATCAGTGTAAACAAATGATATAATCACAGCAAAATGGTAGAGCAGAGGCAGGTGTTCAAAGGGTTCACAGCTTCAGGCAGAGCAAATAAAGCATGATGAGCACATGTGGGGCATGAAATCCCAACACAAACACAGCAAATAAGTCTGGACTGGACAATAACTGGTGCCTTTGAGCCATAAATGCAAAGTGCATGACCTCTGCAACAACAGCACATATTAAAAAACATATTAGTAGCTAAGATCAAAAAGACAGGTAGGTCTGTGCGACATTAAGGAAACCCATAAAACTCACAATTTTGAATGCATTTGAAGTGGAACTTGACAAACCTGAAGTGATCAGAGGCACTGTTGTCAGACTTGTTTAAGGTGAAATGTGTCACTACGTTTTAACTATTCAGCAATCTGTTTTCCTTCTTTAAGATTTATCTGTGGGAACTAACCTTGAACCAAATTTTCCTCTCCTAGGGACTCAATCTTATCTTGTTACTCTCACATCATCTAAGTGAATGGAACGATTGTTAGAAAATGTGTATATTGTTATCCATCCATCCATCCATCCATCTTCGTCCGCTTATCCAGTATCGGGTCGCGGGGGTAGCAGCTCCAGCAGGGGACCCCAAACTTCCCTTTCCCGAGCCACATTAACCAGCTCCGACTGGGGGATCCCGAGGCGTTCCCAGGCCAGGTTAGAGATATAATCCCTCCACCTAGTCCTGGGTCTGGAACACCTCCCTAGGGAGGCGCCCAGGGGGCATCCTAACCAGATGCCCGAACCACCTCAACTGGCTCCTTTCGACGCGAAGGAGCAGTGGCTCTACTCCGAGCTCCTCACGAATAACTGAGCTTCTCACCCTATCTCTAAGGGAGACGCCAGCTACCCTCCTGAGGAAACCCATTTCGGCCGCTTGTACCCTGGATCTTGTTCTTTCGGTCATGACCCAGCCTTCATGACCATAGGTGAGGGTAGGAACAAAAACTGACCGGTAGATTGAGAGCTTTGCCTTCTTGCTCAGCTCTCTTTTCGTCACAACGGTGCGATAAATTGAATGTAATACTGCACCCGCTGCGCCGATTCTCCGACCAATCTCCCGCTCCATTGTCCCCTCACTTGCGAACAAGACCCCAAGGTACTTGAACTCCTTCACTTGGGGTAAGGACTCATTCCCTACCTGGAGAAGGCACTCCATCGGTTTCCTGCTGAGAACCATGGCCTCCGATTTAGAGGTGCTGATCCTCATCCCAGCCGCTTCACACTCGGCTGCGAACCGATCCAGTGAGTGCTGAAGGTCACAGGCCGATGATGCCATCAGGACTACATCATCTGCAAAAAGCAGTGATGAGATCCCCAGCCCATGGAACTGCAACCCCTCTCCACCCCGACTACGCCTCGATATCCTGTCCATAAATACTACAAACAGGATTGGTGACAAAGCGCAGCCCTGGCGGAGGCCAACTCTCACCTGAAACGAGTCCGGCTTACTGCCGAGAACCCGGACACAGCTCTCGCTTTGGTCGTACAGAGATTGGATGGCCCTGAGAAGGGACCCCCTCACCCCGTACTCCCGCAGCTCTTCCCACAGTATCTCCGGGGGCACCCGGTCATACGCCTTCTCCAGATCCACAAAACACATGTAGACTGGTTGGGCATACTCCCAGGCTCCCTCCAGGATCCTTGCGAGAGTAAAGATCTGGTCCGTTGTTCCACGACCAGGACGGAATCCGCATTGTTCCTCTTCAACCTGAGGTTCGACTATCGACCGAACCCTCCTTTCCAGCACCTTGGAGTAGACTTTACCGGGGAGACTGAGAAGTGTGATACCCCTGTAATTGGCACACACCCTCTGGTCCCCCTCCACACCCATATATATTGTTATGTGTCTCATTAAACCTTTGGAACATTGTGAACAGAACCCTGCTTTGTGTCGCTTTGTTCTCTGAGCTCGCCACTGCTTTAAGAATCAACTCACAGAGGTAAAGACAGTGGATGATAGGATACTAACCAAAAAACAATCATGATCGGATTGTTTCACAAAAATTAAGTTTTGAGGTAAACATATATTCCCCAGGATTACACGCCCTCGTGCAAGCAACAGTCGCAGGTTTGAACAGGTGGTTAATGTTGTGAATAAAAACAAAACTACTTAATTAGGTTTAGGAAAAGATTGTGGTTTGGATTAAAATAAGTAGCCTACATTTGTTACGAAGTTGCGTAAGTAGGTTTAGTACGTTACGTAAGTTAAAAGAAGTCAACATTGACTTTTGGTTTCACACAGGACACGAACAGCAGCCTCCTGGGTGAAAGTTTGCGTCTGTTTGACCCATCCATCTACCCCGACCTCCTCACTACTCAGCCTTTGAACGTGGACTTTGATTAGAATTGGTATTTGTGATACGTCAAAAAAAGCGATCCGGGAAAAAATATGTTTTCCTCATAACATAACATGATAGTGCTCGTCATTTTTAGGAGACATAGCTTACTGACATTGCAACTACTTTCAGAGTTTAAACTTCAACTAAATCTTTAACTCCCTTACCCTCTTTACCCTAAACTGAAATTTTAAAGTCATTTCAGGTCTACACTTTTAAACACGAAACACTTTCACTTAAACTGATACGTCAACTGGACTTTAACAATTAAAATGACACACGTAAGGTGAAACCTATAACATTTCAATTTGAACTGTCATTTCAACTTCTCTCAGTATTTGTCCTGTGTTTGTATTGCCAATTGCCACTGCAAATTTCCATTTTTCTTCAGAAAATGTAGCCTTTTCTAGTTTTTCTAGTAATTTTAGTAATTTGGCGTTGTTGATAACACCAAGTTGTAATGGAACATTTCATAGTTACATTTATTCCTGATGATGCTTAAAATGTATCAACCCAGAGGAACTAAGATTCTTTATATCATTTACACAGGTTCCTAATACTGCATCATATCCCATCTGTTATTTATTATTATTTTTATTTATTACTGACAAATACACACCCATTAAGATCTAATAGTATTGCTACTTAGACTGCAAGTACATACACTCCCATTAAATCCTCCTGTTCTTCATAATCCAAACATCTCATGATCACTTTGAGACAGCATTTGAAACAGATTCCATACAGTAGCTTGCAGTGTTAGACTGTTCAGCTGTCTATTCAAAGTACTTTTATTTAACATTATAATGATTTGCCCGTGGCAGCGAGCCACAGTGCAGCTGGGCAAGAGAAAATTAGGTTCTTTGAAGTTCCGTCTTTTGAATGGCAAACACAGATTGTTGTTGTTGTTGTGCCTTGTTACAAACCTAGATCCTGCTTTGAAATTGTACAAAGAGATTGGGCTTATTATAGCCTGCTAGCCTGTCCATACTTTGCCCTTTTAAAAAGATTGTGGAGTAATTGGAATTGGCAGGATCAGCCTTTGCTGAGCGTGATTATGAGCGTGATCTTTGTGATCATACTTATACTTATTCATCTTCATTTTTGTTCCTCTTCCCACTCTATTTGCAATGTGTATTCATGTCAGGGTTTTATGTTGTCTAATCTTATATGTCAATGTGCCCAACAAAGCATATACTCAGCATGTCTACCTTTACCACCAACATGTGTGATATTTTCAGATCTAACACAGGGTATGTGAAGGAAGATTATTATTATTTCAAAAAGAGAGTAGAGTGGGGTGGCAGAATGAGGAAGGCTAGGATTCATGGAGGCCCCAGAGGCTGCTCTGAGGGCAATTTTGCCCCATTTCTGGTGGCCATGTAGGTTAGTGGGGAAAGGACTGATGTTAAACCGATCCTAATGGATGTTGGCTGTGTGCATCAGGCTGCCGGCCTGGGCGGAAACAGGAGTCTGCCTGTCTAATGTCAGATGAAAAGAGATGCTGTGCTGTCACTTCTCTCAATCACGTCTCCCTGAGCAAAAACACTGACACTAATGAAGTGAACCACAGACACATAGACACAGCCAGACTCCATAACCTCAGAGCTTTTAGCACAGATCACGGCTCAGTCATCCAATGTAGCTTTTTGTACTTAAGATCTAAATTGAATTGTGTTTAATCCAAATTGAATTAGCAATTCATGAGGTATTTACTGTGCCAAGCACATTAAAGATCCATTTGAAATGACTTAGCGAGATGCTATTAAGTGTCTTGACTCTCTTCATCAAGACTAGAAAATTTTACCTCAAAGCTAAGTTTAGAATAATGAGATAATGAGAATTTATTTGAATTTAAAATGATAATGAATTTGAAATGCTATTTAGTGTTAAAAGAAAAGAGCAGGCTACCAATTAGATTTGTCACATCATTATCACTTTTTTTCTGATGTTGCTCTGAAATGTCAGGTTCACAGTTGAACAAGACTAAGAGGCTACAACCACTCTAATAGCTCTGTGAGGTTGTAATCTTAGGCAAAGCGGTCATTTCAGCTATATGCTAACATTAGCATGTGGTGGAGAGTTAATTTGGACGTGTTACTTTCCAGGAGGGAACAATATTGGATCCGCTTTTTGAGCACCCTGTCACCTAATGGATCAAATATAGATTATGACTTTTGTGTTTTCTGTAAGGTACCTTTACCCATTGGATGTTTAGACAAAGTTGTTTATGATGTTCATCTAGAGATGAAGTTTAACTTTTGCTATATATCTATTAGGATTATTTTCAATATCTATGTATTTTTAACATTTAAACATTGTATCGAAAACTGAAATCTCTATATATGGTATGAAACATAGTGGCGCTTGTCATTTAGTTTGTAGTAATGTGATTGGCTGCAGCTTTTGCCACTGTTTACTTGAAGTTTTGATTTGCTAAATGCCTCTTGATGATTTTTTTCTTACCCTGATGGTGGAACATGATTATCTAATCAGCATCAGATGTGTTACTGTGGTGTGGCCTATATACCATGATGGTTGTTTTGAAGGAGGTCTGAGGGCCGAAATATCATCAAAATGAAATAGAGAAATTCATATGGTGCCAGAGAGTGTGAAGCCTTTGTCTTCCAATGTCAGCATGCTAACATGCACACAAAGACCAAGCTAACATGCTGCTGTTTAGCACGTATAACATTTACCTTGTTAACCATGTCAGTTTTGCATGTTAGCGTTTTAACATTAGCTAATTAGCACTCAACCTAAAGTACAGTTGATGCTGATGGGAATGCCATTAGTTTTGCAGTTAGCCTATTTGGTCAAAATCCAAAGTTTTAGACAAATTACAATTTTGATCTGATGATGACGCTAGAGGAAAAGTTAAGGGATCACTAAAGTGATTACAATTCATCCGGAGGGGTATATGAATGTGTGTATCAAATTGCATGGCAATCCATCCAATAGTGGTCGAGACATTTCACTTAGAACCACAAATTGGAACCTGTAGCGCTAAAGGGAACGCCAGGGGATCACCAAAATGATTAGGTTTCATCCTCTGGGGACCATGAATGACTGTACAAAATTCCCTGGCAATCCAGACAATATTTGTTGAGCTATTTCAGTCCTGACTGACCAACATTGCCATAGAGCCACGCCACTGACATGCCTAAAAAACTAATCAGCTGGCAATCCATTTGCTATATCTTTATGATGAGTAATGCAGTGGTTTATTTATCTTTAAATAAATGAATAGCCCACACACTTTCCATTCATGTATTATGTCAACTGCAGAAATGTAGAGTGCTGTGTCATCTGTGTACTTCTTATAGAATAATTAGCTCAGGACAGAGCATTGGCAGTTGGTGGATTCACAACTATACAGTTATGTGTGAAAGTGTGAAACAGAAGGTTTTGTTAAGTGGGTGATCATCATGACAAAAAAAGGCATCATTTGGAGCCAGGGCTACTGAAGTTTAGATAAATGACCAGTGATTTCACACTCATTGTGAATGGGGAAAAATAGACTGTGAATGGGAAATTGGCAGCACATGAGGAAAACGGTACTAGCACATATAAAGTCTGCTCGCCAAGTGGGATTATGAGCTAGGATAAAAGTAATAAAAATTGAAATACAGCTTTTCTACTGTCAAAGAGAACAGAGTCTACATTGAAAAAGGAAGCATTTCTAACTAAATCAGAGAGGCTGAAAAATTGAGTAAGTTAATACGATCTTAACAGACGAGGAGTAACTCTTTCTATCTATCTATCAATTAATCAATTAATCAATCAGTTGATTTTTTTATTTGTCACACAAGGTACAATTTCATGTGAAATGTTATCCCATCAGCTCCTATTACATTATTATTATTATTATTATTATTATTATTATATTATTATTACATACACTTTTATCCAAAGCGACTTACAATTAAGTGCTTTCAACCTTGAAGGTGCAAACTCCAGACAACAAGTAGTAAGTGCAAGTACATTTGCGGGTACTACCATAGAGTTGTCAATTGTTATATTCAGGTCCTGGGTAGGAGAGCCTTTCCCTGGAAGGAAAATGAGCTCAGTCTTATCAAGGTTGAGTTTCAGATGGTGTGTGGACATCCAAGAAGAAATGTCAGTCAGACAGGCCGAGGTACGTGCTGCTACCTGAGTTTCAGACTCCGGAAAGGTGAGAATTAGTTTGGTGTCATCTGCATAGCTGTGATAAGAAAAGCCGTGCGACTGAATGACAGACCCGAGAGAGTTGGTGTACAGAGAGAAGAGGAGGGGACCCAGGACTGATCCCTGAGGAACCCCAGTTTTGAGTGGGCAAGGTTCTGAGGTAGATCCTCTCCAAGTTACCCGGTAGGTTCGGTTTGTCAGGTAAGATGTGAGCAAAGAGAGCGCAGAGCCTGAGACACCCAGATCCTGGAGTGTTGAAATGAGGACCTGATGGTTCACTGTGTCAAAGGCAGCAGAAAGGTCCAGAAGGATGACAACGGAGGAGAGAGAGGCTGCTCTAGCAATGTGAAGCTGCTCAGTGACAGCAAGGAGGGCAGTTTCTGTTTAGCTCCTATAACTTGTGCATGATTCATCATAAATCAGAATGCATGTTCTATTCCTTTAACTACAACAAAGAAAAAGAGTCACTCGTTTGAATGGCTTTGGCACTCCAGGATCCAGCCAAGTCTGGTTGAAAGGTCGCCACAGCTCACGAAATCCCAAGGTGCTGGTAGGTGGATTTTCTTTTTTTAACCCTTGAACAGACTGGCTGTTTCCCCATTTCCAGCTTCATATTTTTTGAACAAATATGAGAGTGGTATCCATGTTCTCATTTAACTCTGGGCAAGAAAGCATTCCTATAAGCATATTCCTTTAACAACAGCAATGTAAGAATGTAAGAAGAAATGGCTATATCCCACCTTCCAAGCACAATATCGCAGTATATTAGTAGGCAGAGTTATTTTTGTACATCTAATATTTAGTGTAATGATGAAAATCCAAATTTCCAGCTTACTGAAGCAGGGGGAAGTAACAGACCTCCAAAAGAGATACTTAGAGACACAGATATTGTGGGCGACATACATGATTATCCAGGCATTGGTCCTGGTGTGAGAAAACCTGCAAGGAACAAAGTAACACCATTACACCGGCTAACGCTGCCAGTAAGTTGGTTATGGTTCGGGTCTGTTCAGACTGTAGGTGGTTAGAGAGTCTGATTGCATCTTTTCTGTGGTCTGCAGCCGCAAAGTGCCTAAATAGGTAAATCTAATATGTAATGTATTTCTGCCACCCTATCATCATGTTACACCGTCATACCAGCACACAGCAGGTGGCTGGCAAGTGGCAATAAGGTAGGATTTACCCAAAATATAAAGAAAGAATGTATATGTATTTGTATATTGTCCTTGACCCAAACAACGGAGGTAATTGTTCTCAAAATGGCATGTGTGAGAATTGGAAAGAGCCAAGCACTCAATCAATTTCTCATGACTTGAGATCCAGAAACCTGACGGTGCTTTTGAAGATGAAAATAATTATAACACGAAGGGAAACGATCTTGAGGCACTTTAATGTAAAGCAAGTTGATGAGGTACATTAAAGTCTTTTTAATCTGGCGTGACTGTAGTTTAAAACAAAGACCCTATACTTTTTTTGGGGGCACTTTCAGCCTTTATTTTGACAGGACATCAGAAGACATGAAACGGGAGAGAGAGGGGGGTATGACATGCAGCAAAGAACCGCAGGGTAGAGTCAAACCCGGGCCCGCTGCATCGAGGAGCAAACCCCTATATATGGGCGCCCGCTCTACTAACGGAGCTATCCGGGCGCCCACATTGGCAAAGTTTGCTGTTGCTAAGCTCTGTAGAAATAAGAGGACTAAGTGTCTCGTTCTTCATGTGGCTCATAAAAATAGATGGATAGGCAGGCAATGGTGCAAATCTTTGATAGGACACAGAAAATGTTGGGAAATGACTTCCACAAAATAAAAAGGAATAATGTAAGCATTTGGAAAGGATAGAGGGAAATGAACAAAGAATGGTATGATAGAAATAATGTGAATCTGTCAAAGAATATTCAGTATTATTTAGAGCAAGTTCGTAAATATTGAGGGACAACAACACTCCCTTTTAACTGCTGTCTGGATGTAATTAGTTAAGCTGAAGGACAGTACAATTGCCTTTTTCTCTTTCTTGCAGAGAGTTGGATGAGAAGATTGGAACCACTATCATATCTGTCCGTTAAATATGAAGCTACAACCAGCAGCTTGTAAGCTTAGCTTAACATAAAGACTGACAACAGGGGAAACAGCTAGCCTGGCTGTGTCCGAAGGTCTGCATACCAGCACCAGTAAATCTCACTAACTATCACGCAACATCTTGTTTGGTTAATGTGTGCAACAATTTAGATCAATTTGTGTTTTTTTACAGAGGGTTATGTGTCGGACTATTTCTTGGCCAGGAGGGACTTTGTAAAATCTTGTCAACATTGTGAGCTTGCCAGGCAAGAAAGCGAACAAGCATATTTTTTCCGAAAATGACAGAACACCCTCAAAAGTGTCTTAGAACTGAGAATACAATTTTCAACTCTCTGTGTAAATGTGTTACACGATTAGGGCTTGTTATTATTGATGTTTGCATTCGCTCTGATGAGCCATTTAGAGCCAACAGCGTCAGCCATCCCATTAGTGTCTCACTGAGACCATTAGGAATAACATTGTGAATTAGGTGTAATCTCAAGTGTGTATACAGTGTGTAGATCAATATATAACTCTTGTGTGTATATGTGGTCCGACAGTAGCCTAAGTCAACCTTTCTGTGATGGGAGGGGCTAACTGGATAACTGCTTTGTGTTGCACACACTTTCACCCATATCTATTTTGTACATGCTGTTTTCTGTGGATGTGTGAAAGAGGGTGATTCCTTATTTTCTTTAAGGTAAAGGAGAACTAGGGGCGTTTCAATACATTCCTGTACATTTGAAATGATCACATGTATCTCCTCAATGAAAATAACACAGTCACATTGACACCTGTTGATACAGTGGAGGTTCCCCTGGAGGCGGTCTGCAGCAGGGAGGCTACTTATGGGAGATGTCGTTAATGTAATTTACAGTGGTAGATTGAAGAGGGTGGGTGGGTGGGGGGGGGGTATATAGGACTTAAGTGTGTTGCTATTCATTTGACTCAGTACCCTCAGAGGATGAAATTAAAAGGCAGCAAATACATCCATTCGTATGACCAGGCTCCATGTAAAGGAACTTAAGCCTAACGTTAATTAACTAATTTTCTGCAGGTGGCCGCCTGGAATAAAAGTGACATCATGACTCACTGCCCACTGCCACGCCTCGTTCGCTAGAGGACGCTGTGCATCTCTATCAATGGTTGACGTAGGGCTGACGTACTAGGAAGTGTGTTGAAGACAAAAACACTGTAGCTGGCTAGTCGGCATTTAAGTGTTACATTGGCAATAACAGAATTTTTTTTTTTTTTAACGATGACTTGTAAGAAACTCTTCTTATAGAAATGCTGCGGCGTGGCGATTAATAAGCACCAAAAAGCCGAACAAGTAAGTCATTGCGATGTAATTCCTGTGCGTTGTCAGTGTTAGTTTGGCTAACGTTAGTTAGCAAGGCTGGTTTCACAACCCTGTGTTATCCTGCTACACAATATTGACCGGTTAAACACTTAAGTTATTTGGGTCCTTACTGCTTACCGATTCTGTCATTAAGATAGATAGTTACTTGAGGATGTACGGAGCTGCTTAGCAACACAATTACTACAACCCTTTAAATGAACTGTAGTTGCTTAATTCGGCATACATATAATCAGTAATAATAAGTAGCAGTTGTATTTCTTATTTAGCTAGCTAGCGTTATACATGAAGATATGTCTGCTCTGTCCCTCAAATCTCCAGGTCTGTTAACACCAAACGTTATTTAATACCTAGCTAACGTAGATAGCTAGCATATAGTGAAAAGTGAAAAGACAAATTTTACTAAAATGAAGTATAAGTATATTAATTATGAATGCGGAATTCCACAGAAGACCATAAAGACTGGAATGGGTAAATTGGATAAGCCCTTTTACAGATAGTTTGGCCAAAAATGAATAAAGCATGACATTGTCACTTCTTTTGAAAGGAGTATATTGTCGGAAAAAGAGAAGTTGCTTTTGGCTTGGTCTAAGCAGTATCAGCTGACTTAAACAACATCCTAAGTGATCACTTTCATTTCCACTTAATGCTTTAGGTTTATTAGATTTATTGTACAATGTGAGCTGAAAATAGGTATTTCTGATCATTGTGCAATTACAAGTGAAATATCAGATGGATTGCTTTGGAACCTTTTGAAATTACATTTTCAATTCAATTTTTTTTTACCAAGGATTGGTGACTGTTGTTTCCTGTGTTTATGATGTAGGTTTATTATAATTCACTCTGACACTTGGGAAGACATTTCCAATCCTCTCTAATGTCATCTGGCTGTCCACCCCAGTCACCGGCTGTGGCGAAGTCTGAGGTAGCAGTAGAGGGAGAATGCCCGCTGCTGGCTGCCACCTTCGCCTACTGGGACAACATCCTGGGTCCACGGGTGCGCCACATCTGGACACCAAAGGGAGACCAACTGATGTTCCTCAGCGATGGAGAGGTCACATTTCTGGCCAATCATACACTCAATGGGGAGATTCTGCGTAGTGCTGAGTGTGGCGCTGTAGATGTGAAGTTCTTCGTCCTGGCAGAAAAGGGCGTCATCATTGTGTCTCTCATCTTCGATGGCGAGCTGAAGGGGGACAAGAACACGTGCGCCTTGTCCATTATCCTACCTCAGACAGAGCTGGCCTTCTATCTGCCTCTGCATGCCATCTGCGTGGAGAGACTGAAGCATGTCATCCGCAAGGGACGCATTTGGATGCAGAAGGTAGTACCCTGCTATTCTTGCTGATCCCTTGACTTCTCAGTATTGGACACATGAGTAGGCAAATTATTACCCTTTATACCCATAAACCTACTTTACAACCTGTTCTATGCTTAGTTTTTAAATGGGCATTAAGTCATATATTACCTCTGTTTTACTCAACTGGGATTGCAGCAACATTGGCAGAATAATAAAGTTGCAGTCTCCCAACACAGAGGACTAAACCAGCTAATTATGTCTGAGAGCTCCTACAGAGGAAGCTAGTGACGAGAGGTAATAATAGGGGTAGACAAAATAATGTGACGCACAACACTAAAAATACATCACGTTTGCAGACACTGCTGTAAAAGTGGGTCTACTAGGTTGAATGGCACCCAGTAGAATATCAATGTATATGTGTTCATCACATCCCTGTTTGTTAGTTTTACCTTTTGTATGGTGTTTCCCCTGACATAATACATATTTTAGTAGGTTTTTTATTTTTGCCTGATACACGCGCAGTTCGGCCTTTTTTTGTGCTCTGTTAGTCATCTTGTATTTCTTTGAAAACATATATATCGGAGTCCTCACCGCTGACCAATACTGCCTGACGGCTTTAGAGCTCGATTTTGATCCTCAGCACTGACCAGCATGTTCCTGTATGTATCTGGACCATTACGTGTCATGTACAGTTGGCTTTGAATGTCTGGTGAGAATAATAATCTTGTTAGTTCTTATACCTTGATCAGATATTTCGATTTGAAATTCGAGATGGTCCAATACCATTTTTTGCTTTCCGATACCTGAACTTGCGTATCGGCCGATACCGAGTACCGATCCGATACCAGTGTGTCATATATTTTATTATGTTTTAACAGCTGTATACTACTATCCCTGTATGGATGTGATATTATTTCTATCTTTGTTGTCAGTCTGGCTCAGGTTAAACTCTTTGTGAAACATGAACAATGAACGCCCCAGAACCTTCTTTTATTATCCAGTTTGACAGTCCGTTATAACGGAAAAACAACATAAACTACTTTAACGTAGATTTTCTTTAGGGCTTTATTACGTGGTATCGGATCGGTGTATAAACTCCAGTACTTCCCGATACCAATACCAGCGTTTTAGGCAGTATCGGAGCCGATACTGGTATCGGTATCGGAACATCTCTATTTGAAATAATAAAAAATAAAAAAATCGCCAAGATTTTACGTTGTATTATATTAAGGTAAAATTCTTGCCCAGCTGTGTGTATTGAAACATTTGGAACAATACCCAGCCCTAACTGTCCTTTCACCTTACATGATGTGGAATTTTAGGAGCGTTTATAATAGTTGCTAATTTACGTCAAAGCAAAGTTCCAATACTAATGTCCAAATATGAGAGTTAAAATCAATATAGTTATTTTCTTGCCCAGACAAAAATAGAGCCCTTTACATTTTTTTTTTAAACAAAGTGTGACCGATATATATATATATATATATATATAACGGGACATTTTACAGTTGAAAAATAAACTTGTCGGTGCTCTCTGGAAGACAAACCATGTAAAACTATGTATATCTACCAAAGCCGATTTTAGCAGTCCATCTCTAATGGCTTTTATGTTTTGTCTATCCAGCATGCAACATCCAGTAGCAACAACACTCATTTATTAGGTTTTTTTTCAGTTTAAGATTGAGGCTTCCAGGTGCCTGTGCAGCTCACCTTGTAGAGCGGGCGCCCATAAGTAGAGGTTTACTCCTCGACGCAGTGGCCGCGGGTTCGACTCCGACCCGCAGACCCTTTGCTGCATGTCATTCTCTCTCTCTCTCTCTCTCTCTCTCTCTCTCTCTCTCTCTCTCTCTCTCCCCCCTTTCAAGTATAAGCTGTCCTATATAAATAAAGGCCTAAAATGCCGAAAAAATAATCTTGAAAAAAAAGATTGAGGCTTTCACAGCTTGTGTCTTTACACCAACCGCTTGTAACCCCCGTATTGTGAATTGAGTAAAATACATGAAAATGCAAAACATGCCATTTGAAAGCCAGAAATCTTAGCCGCCGGCCCAAAAAATGAATGTCGTCAGTCAGTCGCCCAGCTTAGTATTTGTGCAGTGCTTGAGTTAACTGTTTCCACTTTCCTTCCAACTTTAGGGCTACAACATCATCTCGGTGCTGAGCTTGGAGATTGTCCCTATCATGGAGCTGTTGGCCTCTATGAAGACACACAGTGTGCCAGAAGATATAGATGTGAGCAGCACACACATACTCATACACGCACACACATTACCTGTCTTACTCGAAAACTGAACAATAAAACGGCAGAAGAATTGGACACCGTAATGATTTGGCTCATGTTTCACACGACGGCGACAGGACTGTCAAGTTTTGAAAAAAACACGATAGATTTGTGAATAACTTTCTTGTCGATGGCAGAGTTAATCGCTTATCATCCAAGCAGCATGGTTTCAGTGATGTGGATATCTTTTATTGAATACAATCACACATGACTTTTTAAAGGGGAAAAAAAACCTGTGTCCCCAACTTTGATAAGTTACAGTTGTTTCATTATTTCACTGGTTCAGATTGTTTGTTTTCATTTTTCATGAGGTTTGAATTATCCAGGTTCTGTGCCTAGATTACCACCCAGTGCGATTCAGCACATTTGCTCCCTTCTAATATGCAAATGCGGGAAAAAAGAAAAAAGAAGCAGCACAAAGAAGCTCCCTGGAATCTTTCTTGCTGTTTTCTGCATTGTTAAACGATGGTGGTTGTTTGCATTTTATTTTCATTGTGGTGCCTGCAAATGTGGTCATCAGCACTTTAGTCTTTGTTCAGACCAATTTTAAAAATGACTCATTTGTTTCACTCCCGCTGAGTAGATAAAAGACACCGTGCTAAATGATGATGACATCGGGGACAGCTGCCACGAGGATTTCCTCCACAAGTAAGCACTCTCCCGTACAGGCAAATGGAGACAGATGATGAACAATGCCCATTTAACACCCATCAACCTTCCAACGATGAGTAATGGCTCCTCCACGTAGCAGACGTTTCCTCCAGAGAAAGGACGGACGCTAAATCGTTGTTGGTGTTGAGAGTCCAGAAAGTCCATTCCAGCAATAAAGTTCCCAATTGCTCAAAGTTGAACAGGATTAGCTCAGGATCCTGTGGTGATGACTAAGCATCTGCACACTGGAATTTATTTATTAAAAGGATGGTTATAGCTGATGAAGAGTAGTTGTGTGTTTGAGGCAATTAAGTTTATAACTAATCAGGCAAAATAGTTCCCTTTTTTTGTGACTAACAAATGATTAATTACGGTGTGAAATGGACTATTAAATACCTAAAGAATAGATTCAAAAGGTCAGAATATGAACCAAACTACATGAGAAAAAAGGTCAATTTAATTAGGGATCAAACGGATACTGTTTTTTCAAGGCCGATACCGATTGTTAGTATTTAATGAAACCGATAACCGATATTTGGAATGTTACAAACTCTAACACAAAGCTTTGAGCAAGTATTTAATAAATTAGACCAACATAATACCCAGTAAGAGAGAGTCAGATAGTGTTGTAGGCGGGACATTAAGTCAGACTCAGTGGGGAGTGAAACCGAAGTGGAGGGACAGACACAGAGCTGTAGCGGAGCCAAAGTAGGGCGCTTTTTAATTCATACCGATATCGGTCTATCCCTAAATTGAATGATTACTAAGCTATAGGGTTGGATACCGAACCCTGTACTTTTACCGGTACCGACCGAATCACGTCGGTACTACCGAGTATTGGTTCACCTAAAATCAAACGGTGCCAAATTTCGGTACCTGAGAGTAAGCGCAAGCTTATCTGTCCTCTCTGCATATTGACAGAGAGCAGAGGTCCGACACACACACACACACACACACACACACACACACACACAGAGGTGCGGACGGAGTAAACTCGAGCAAACTGCGGTTTTGTTGAAATTGCAGTGAGCCACGCAATGCCGATTTTTAAAGTGGTTTCAAGTGTGGTTACAGTTTTTCAAAACTTCACGCAAACACCATTCACTGTGATATGATATTAATGGAGAGGCGAAAGCGGTCGCGGAGCTGTTGACATTCGCCATCGGACAGTCTGGCGAGGTCAGTGACTCGAGTCTGTTCGGTGTGTTCCGTGCCGTCGTCCGTCCGAGGGGCCGTTAAATTCTGTCAGTGTAAAATATTCTAAATAAATAAAACAAGTAAATAGGTTGGGAAAGTACAGAAAAAAAGTACCGTTGGGTACCGGGAACAAGATTTCAGGTACCAGTAGTGGTATGGTTCAGATGCGAAAGGTACCCAACCCTACTAGGCTAACTCTCCACTCGCCCAGAGCCAGTTACCATCTTAATTCTCTATGTAAAGCCTCTTCAGTGTTTTTCGGACCCAGTTTCTCTGCCTCAGTCCTTATTCCTGAAAGCTGTCATTGATGATTAGAGCAATGCCGATGAAGCTAATTGGCTCTAATTTGCATGTCTTTGTCTGTGTGGTTCAGGGCCATCAGCTCTCATCTGCAGACTTGCGGCTGTTCCATAGTTGTTGGAAGCAACCCAGAAAAAGTAAATAAGGTAAATTTACCGAATTACTGGCTGCACACAGCCACATTTGCAAAGCATCTACATCATTTAAAATGTGTTGTTGTGTTGTGCTGTTGTCTGGGTTTAACAAGCCTCTGATATACTCAGATTTTGAATGTCTGTGTTGGCTTTGGCAGCACAGAACCTGCTGTGACTGTTTCCATAAAGATGATGAGATGAGAAAAGCATATCAGCTATTCCAAATGGGCAAAATATTGGAATTAAGTGAACAAAAGTTGGCCGTGCTTACCGAGAGAGAAAACTGATATTGCACACCATAAGCTGTTTTGCAATGAATACCAACCTTGAGTTCTGAGCTGAGCACCAATTTAATCAAGACTTTTATTTGTATCTAACAACAAGCCGCAAGCCGAGTGCCAGATTAAGGTCCATAACCAAAATGTGGTTTTAGTAATTGTTTTGTGCTGAGATGTAGCTCCATGCATACGTTTTGTGCTGACTGTGCAGAAATCCACCACTTTTCTAATCAAGGGGGGAAAAAAAACAAAAGGCCATTTATTTTTTTTTATGTCCATTTTTAAAAAGAGGAAACCTAATCCAGCATGGTTGGATATGTTTTCACACCCCTTCTAGTGATGCAATGATGTCAAGTTTGAGCTGTTCTCCTTCACCTAAATTAGCAAATGAATACACCATGTCACAGTCAAACCCTGATATTTCCTGAAGGCTTTTCTGGTTGATTTTTTCACAGATTGTACGGACTCTCTGCCTCTTCCTCACCCCGGCTGAGAGGAAGTGCTCTCGCCTCTGCAAGGCCGACTCTTCTTTCAAATACGACACGGGCCTGTTTGTTCAGGGTCTGCTCAAGGTAGTCAACAGTTTGCTCTTATTATACAGCACAATGTGACTTGAAGCCTGCTTATTGTTGTTTTCTGCCTGCTTGTTTGATGTTCGCCGATCTGTTGTTCTAACCCAATTTCTTTTGTCTGACAATAAAAAATGGTTGCAATGAGATTATTTGCGATGCATGGTCTGTTTAAATACATGCGGCTTTGTGCGGTCTTCATATGGTTTCTATTTTGAATCGTCCAACTCTAATGTATACTTAATGTATACTTTTTTAATCCTACAAGGGGGAAATTGCAGTGTTTTCACTCCGTTGTTATTACACACATGCCTGAATTACACACACATGCTCAGTACCACACATGCACTAATGGAGAGATGTCAGAGTGAGGGAGCTCCCCATGGAAAGGCGCCCCGAGCAGTTGGGGGGGGTTGCCTTGCCTTGCTCAAGAGCACCTTGGCAGTGCCCAGGAGGTGAACTGGCACCTAAAATCCCTACTGACTAAGCTACTGCCACCCCTAATGTGCAAATAAGGATATTGCCATAGCTTCATGCGTTGCAAATGTTTAGTTTAGTTCTTAATGTATTCTACTCACAGTTTTCTGCATTACAATTACTTGGTGTCATGTGCAGAACTGAGGGTTTTGTGAAAGTCAGCCAAGTTTAAGGTTTTTGGAGAAGTTGCCGTATTATTTCCTGCTGTTTTACGAGGCAATGGCGCTTAGTGTAACACAGGCAGGTGGCTTGTTGTGTCAACAAGAGCAGAGAAAAGAACGGCAAAAGAGGCAGCTAAAAAAAAAAACCTGGTGGTGCTTGTTAGTTCGGTCATAAATAGTATGCTACACATTTCTTATAGATTTCCCACATAAAATGCAATGTAGCGCAGGTGAAACTGGCCCAGGGAGAAAACGACCACAACGAAAGGAAATTGAAGGAGCTTCCTAGTGTTGTTGTTGTTTCCTCTTAAAGAAACATAGTGTCTGCTCTTGAAATTGGGACAGCATGTGGTGGGAGGAAACAGATTTCCGAAGCAGAATAATATAACCATGCTCTTAACACATCACAGGTCGACAGGTATTAAATATGGGTTTTCCTTTTAATTCCCAGGACTCCACAGGCAGCTTCGTCCTGCCCTTCCGCCAGGTGCTCTACTCCCCTTACCCGACCACGCACATCGATGTCGACATCAACACAGTCAAGCAGATGCCGCCGTGCCACGAGCACACGTACAACCAGCGGCGCTACATGCGGTCCGAGCTAAGCGCTCTCTGGAAGACGGACAGCGAGGACGACATACCCCCTGACATGGTCATTCACACTGACGAAACCTTCACACCTGACCTGTAAGCCATGCACGCATAGTATATGTTGTGTTCGTGGGTTACAAGACAGTTATAGTTCTGTATTTTGAATTCACTATTTTATTTGCACCTTTTGTTTAACTCTGTTTAAAAAATCAATTCCTCTCAAATGAAGAAAAAAAAAAATAAATGCTAATGTCATATCATAACCCCAATGCCTTTTTTCTTAGGAATATATTTCAAGACGTCATGCATAAAGACACTTTGGTGAAGTCCTTTATAGATGAGGTAAGACTATAGCAACACTTTTTGGGGGATCAATTTTTTATTCTTTTTTTTTTTTAGCACCATTTATCATACAGACATACAAAACAAATTCCACAATACGTGCCAGGTAATGTCAAGTGGTGCATAGAACAAATGAACACAAATTGAACAAGAACAAAAACCCTCTCCCGCCCCCCACCCTCTGCGGTCTCGAGGAAAATTTCCAAAAAATAAAAAGAATAAATAAATGGAGAACACTCCCAACCGAGTCAGAAGAAAAGAAAAAGTAAACCCTGCAGAATATTGACAAAAATATGAACAGAATAGATAATATAACAGCAACCATCTGTTTTGTATACATTTCTGTTACAACATGTTGTTGCAGTGATATTAAATGAATAGTTATAATATATTTTGAAGTGGGGTTGCATGAGTTACTTATCCATATTCAGTGTGTTCGCTACAGTAGATGGCGGTCGGCACGTCCCCAGTTTGGAGAAGCAGACCGAAGTACCGACACCTAGCTAAGCAATGTACTGCTGTAGACGGGGTCAGCAGCAAAACGGACAGTATTTCAGCCACCTAAAGAAAATAATGATCAGTTTAAGTTTAAAGGTACACTGTGTAGGAATGTCTCCCATCTAGCGGTGAAATTGTATTTTGCATTCAAACGAATAGTGCTCTCTATCGCCTCGCTCTTTCAAATGCGTGTTGCAACTACGGTAGCCGTTATGTACCAAGAAGCTATGACAACATGTCTTCCAATTTTCACATTTTTGGCGACGAGGATTCCTTCTCCTGTGGCTCGGCATAAGTTATGATCCTCCATTATGAACTAAAGTGCAGTGCAGGCTTTCAAATTTGCCGGGGGCAGTGACAAGCCTCTCGCTGATCTCCTTCTCCGTTTTCAGCTGGTTTCAGTCACGTGACGCTGGCTCTGAACGAAAACGCGTTGTGGCTTAGCTAGACAGGTAGGCTAGTGCTTTATGTCCTTCTCAGCGATTATAGTTTTTCAAAATGTCCGCCATTTTGAAAACAACATGGAAGCCTCCTTGGACTTGCCCGTCCAATGTAAATACAGATAAGAAATTCTTCTCTTACGAGGATAAGTCAGAACATTGGCAGAGGTAATTTTACATCAAGGAGGACATATTTATGAATGAAGACATTTAATTTAGCTAATAAAATACTTAAAACACTACACAGTGTACCTTTAAGTGTGCGCTATATTTAGAATATTTTTACCGCTTTACATTGCTTTCAGACAGCCCTTTTCGATGGGGAACTTAAGCCGTTATATGCATCTATGTTCTCTTCAAAGCCACCAGACTCCTTTGACAAAAACAGTCATTTTACCTGGCAGAACACGGGAGTTGCTGGTCTACCGCTGCCTCGATCGGTTAGTTTGTTTGTTTGCGTTATTGCGCGTCTGGAGTTTGGATTCCCCAAAGTCACACAATAACACAAACTAACCAATTGAGGCAGCAGTGGTAAGGCGTGAAAAAGGTAAAGCGCTGTAAATATTCTAAATATAGAATATAATATACCTATTTTAGGTGGCTAAAATATGTTTTGCTGCTGCCCCCCTGTCCACAGCAGTACATTGCTTAGCTTCTTTGTTGGTACTCTTGTCTGCTTCACCAAACTGGAGGCGTGCCGACCGCCATCTACTGTAGCTAATACACTAACGTTGGATACTAACTATCCCTTTAAGTTCTTGAATGGTTTAATCAGAAAGAACCACGAGGGTTTCTGCTTTCAAATAATTAATTAGTCTCGTTTGTCAGCTTTGCTTGACGATTCAACCAGCTAATACTTGTGAGGGGTTAAGCACTGCAAAAGCAAGACTGTGAAATCACCTAGAAGTGAATTTGGCATTTATTTGTGTTTTTGGCTCCCTATTGCTGTCTGAGACTAACCGTTTTTTGTACTGCAGTGTATAATATTGTGAAGTTGAAATTGGCAGATTCATTTTCATATTTTGTCTGTGGCACAATGCTATTGAACACAGACCAGGCCTTGTATCAGGCTGCAGCAAATACTTGAATGATGTTCTCCCTCCTCACTGATACAGTCTCCAGAGCCCATAACCGACACAAAACGGTAGACTTTATTCCCATGGGTCACAACCCATCATCCGTTCCTATGAAAGTGATCCCAGAGTTGCGGTTACAAGTTTTTCTCACAACGACAGCAATATGTTTCTCTCTCAAGGTTAGCACAAAAGAAGGGGGGGAGTGGATAATTCCAGCCTTTTCCAGCAGAGCAGTAGCCTGGACTACTAATTGACATCCTGTGTCGTACCCAGGTGTTCATGCTGAAGCCAGGCCTGTCCCTGCGGAGCACCTATCTGGCCCAGTTCCTGCTGCTGCTCCACAGGAAGGCCCTCACGCTGCTCAAGTACATCGAGGACGAAACGTAAGAGCTGTCATTAATAAGACTTTAATCCAAATGCCAGAAAGGATTATTGTTTGGCAATAGACCCCAACACTCACACACGTCCGATCAACAGAACTACAAAGAAAAATCAAAAGGTCTAAATACCAGAGCAGATAATTTGCTTGTCTGCCATTGTTTTTGCTTTGACTTTGCACTGCAGCCACCGATGGTCACTAACGATCACCACAAAACCCAGCCTAAGCCTGTGGCCTCATGTAACACACTTTCCCAAGTTTGGAGTCAAAATAGTCATGTCAGTGTTTCTCTGCATCTGGTAATCTTATCTCCAGGGTTTCGTGAAGGGTGAAGGTACGGCAGGCTCATAGGGACAAATGACCGGGAATGATAGGGAACTGACAACGTTGACTCCAGTTGAGAAACATCTGGTGGTCCTGGGTGAGGATCTCAAACGCCCCTAAGTAGGTGTACAGTGGGCCTGCAGGAGAGGAACACGTGAATCAGAATTCTAAACCAAAACAGCGTTTTGGACGCAGAGGAGAAGAAGAGAGAGTAGAATATATATATATATACTGCAGTTACGGGAACATGCAGGCTACTTTTTGCAGAAAAGTAGTGTAAAGACGGGGAGTAGAAAAAAACTCATGTGATCAGGTGAGTCATCCTTCACCCTGTTCTGAACAAGCCGACAAGTATAACTGTGATTCATCGCAAACACTAATGCAGTAACCGAAACACTTCAGCTGTGGGTGTTTTGATGCAGTCCGATGATATCTACATGCCGTTGGTTTCCCGTGCCAGGGGATAGTGAATGGCTAAAAAGACATTCTGCAAGGTTACATTCTCATTCTTCCAATGATGATTCACCCTGCCCTGATAGGAAGAATTTTACCTTGTGAATTTGTATTGACAAGTTCTAAAGGTATGGACACACAGAGACGATAATCGGCCGTCGGACAGTCTGGCGAGGTCAGTGACTCGAGTCTGTTCGGTGTGTTCCGTGCCGTCATCCGTCCGAGGGGCCGTTGGCCTTCATTTTGGCCGACTTCACATGTTGAATCGTCGGGGCGGGCACTGCCGGCAGTTGGACTCAAATGACCAATCTGATTGGTAGAGTGCTAACCCGGAAACGGGGAGCGGAATGAGCGTGACTAGAGTCTCTCAAAATCTGACAAATCTTTTAAACTGACCTTTGTCGATCTGAAATGGAGACAGATTCAGCAACTGCATGGCCTATTTCTCACTTAAAATGTTTTCAGAAACACGTTTCGGTGAACAATTTTAGTACAATATGAGATCATATTCTGAACAAGCCGCCATGACAGTCTGTCTTTGAATTTCCGGAGAAACAAGACCCACGTGACGCGTTCGTCCAATCAGCTGCCGGTTTTCATTTTTGGGCGACAGTACAGATTAGCTTTGGCGTGTTCCGAGGCACTTTTTTGACCAATTTGGGGAGATTGATCAGCCCGACTGCCTTTTTTTTTGTGTGTCCACACCTTAAGACCTCTAATGTTAGTTTTGACACAGTAGATCCATATAACTTCCCAGAACATAGTTGATGGAATACCTTTTATTTTGCATGGTATCCACACATGAGTGTGTGCAAGGATGTTTCTAGCCAACCGTGTTGCTGAGCTGACAACTATTTGTCCACTCTATGAGGCTGGAAAGATGTTAGAAATTGCATATTTTGTTATGTTAACTTAAATCGCAGCAGGCAATCTATATTCATGATCTCCGTCTGTTTCTCTGTAACAGCAGAATAGCAGCTATGATAATGCATGCTGTGTCTGATTGTTAAACATCACACACATCCAGGGGTGAGGTTAGCACGTTTCTGTCTGATGAAACAAGTGGAGACATTTAAATAATTTTGATATTCCGTCTTTTGTAGATGTTACTTGGGGCTCTGGAAATGATGGGCAGTTTTCACAATTGTCTGACATTCTATAGACTAAACAGATTATCTAAAAAAAACGATATCAACAGATCAATCAATAATATGTATGATTTGTAAGTTGCAGCCCCTAGTTTGTATATACCAAGAGATACCTTAAACGACATGAACAAAATATATCCTGGTTGATGGTGAGCCATGCTCACAGGACTGGTTTATGATGGTGATTGGTGTTGGGGAAGACACTGGAAAGAGGCAGCTGGTTGTCGACCTACGCAGGGTGATTAATCCCCAGCATCATCCCAGAAAGACAGGCCTCCCATCTACATGGCACGCGTTTGGTGAATAATGTGCCGAGCAAAACAACGATATAGACCTTTTTCATGGCAGACATGTTGACATGTCATAGTAGGAAAAGCACAGGTGTATTCAAAACCATTAATGATGGCTGCATTCCACTTAGGAGAGGCCCTGGTATTGTGCAAGTTGACTCACTGAAATAGCTTACTGGGACACTTGATGGAATTAAGCCATCGTTAAGGTTATCAATTTCAGCTGTGCTTTTCCTACTATGACAAGTCAAAATGTCCGCTGTGAAAAAGGTCCATAAAGCACATGCCATGGCCTTCCCAGTCACCATGGCTCTTAACATCTGAGAGGCTCATCAAAGCTCTAAATTATGTTTTTATGATCATCATTTGATTACTGACAAGAAATTCTTCTCTGCTTTACACTCTTCTAAATCTGTGGAATTATCCTCCTATCTAGGCACTATTCAGTTCCTAAAAATAATTGTATCTCTAGTCGCGTTCTAGTCCCATCAGGGTTACAGTAACCACCACCTGGCTCTGCTCTCAAAACAGCCTTCCTAAAGGGTAATTTCAGTATTTTTCAACATGGACCCTGTTTTCCCATACATTGGTGTCTAAGTGACTCATGTGAAGAAAAATCTTTGAAATTGGTCCAGTATTGAGCGTACATACCGGGCTGCAATGTAATCCTATAGGGCAAATGCGCAACGTCAATTTCCGTCCACTAAAAGCCTTGTTTTTGCCACTGACGGGCTAAGATTGTTATTCTAAGTGTCCGTTACTGTTTATTTAAATGGAGTCTGGTGGGTTTGGCGATAGCGATTTTGGGGCTGTTTCATGTTAAACAAAAAAAGGATCTTACTCTTTAACAAAAAGGTCGACCTCTGTAGGGATCCTTTCCATAATGTTGTCAGACAGAATAATAATGTGAGCATGTCAATGGCCAAACAAGCACGTTTAGTGGATTTAAATTTGAAGGTGCGCAATTGCCCATTTACGATACCTGTTTCGCCACGGCCGACTGCAGCGTTCTTACTTAATACTTGACCAATTTCAAAACAATTGTTGTTCCCATCAGTCACTTAGACACACAAACGTAAGAAAATGGGGTTGCAGGTTGAAAAAATACAGAAGTTACCCTTTAAGCATTAACAGTTAATCTAAGACGCTGCAGCCCACCATGTTTTCAGCTTTCCTTGATTTGTTTTCCATGCCACAGACCCTGTGGCGAGCTGGTCATCGCTCCATCTGGGCTCCCCAACTGTAGACTGACCTTACCTCTTCTTTAGGACAGCAGTCCCTCCCTGTTTTTTTTTTATACTTTTACATAATTTGGATTTTCTCTCGTTTACAAAAGACATTTAAGGACACTTGAGCAAATGCTCCTCTGCTTAAGTATGTAAGCAGCCAGGAATAGTGTGTAACATGGTAGCTACATCAACTATATGTCAATGTTGTGTTTACAGCTTGTGCTGCATCCTTGAGGCAAAAAAATCAAGAAATACAGGTTGAGAGAGTCTGCTACAAAAACTATTTCATTTAAAAGGTCTCCAGGGAAAGTGGAAGCTCTAATCTTCCGAAATAAAACACAGGTTATTACCCAAGAGTAGATGTTGAAAGTTAGGCTTAATTATAAATAAATTTATTTTTCAGATATTCAATTGATTTTTTTCCCCCTGACTAAATATTACAGGAAACCTTACCATGAGGTTACAAAGCATTACTTTGACTACATTTTGCCTCCTGTTTAAAATGGCTTCCAGAGATGTGATTTTTGAATTCATAAATGCCTGAACATATCTTACTCCCCAGACAACACTAACTACACAAGCAAAGCCATTATTTGTGTGCTCGTGTGAAAGGATAAATGCGGTCTTGTTTATGGTGCTGCTAACAGCCCGAGGTGTAAGGGCATACTATTTTACAGGTGCCTTGACAAGATTGTTTATGCTCAGTTGCCATCCTGAAGCAGCATACATCATTCATGGTGGCATGGCATTCCTGTGCACAGCTGCAGCCCAACTAGATGCTAATGCAAATCCTCTGACCCACCCGAGTACTGTAGTTTAACGGTTGCATTACAAAGTCTCTCCTCTTCTCTCTTCACAGGCAAAAAGGGAAGAAGCCGTTTCGATCGCTGCGCAACTTAAAGACGGACCTAGATCTGACGGTGGAAGGAGACCTGAACATTGTAATGGCCTTCGCTGAAAAGCTCAGGGCAGGACTGCACTCGTTCGTGTTTGGCAAGCCGTTCTACACCAGCATGCAAGAACGAGACGCGCTCATGAGCTTTTGACTCTATTCTTCCCCTGCATCTTTATGTGTTGGACGGTTAATTGAAACAGTATTGTCTTTGGTTTGTTTTATTGTTACATTAATGCATGCACGTATATTCTTGAGGCAAACGTTATGAGTATTTGTTTCTGCTTTTCTGATATGAAAACAACTAACATTTTGCCTTCCTTTTGTGTCTTGGATCAATTCAAGGCATTATTTCAAAGATTGTTACTGCTGTTATGAGTCATTGGAATTAAGTTTTGATATATTGCCTTGATCAACTGTAAGCATAATGTGAGTTTAATGTTCTTTGAAGATTTAAGTTATTCTCTGGGGGATGAATAATTCATGTATTCTACGCCTTCTGCTAAGAGTTTCCGTTTTAATTTATGGTGTGGAAATTGACGCAGGTGCCCACCAGGACATTTTTGCAATTTAATTTAAAATGATATTTATGAAAACATTAGTTATTAATTTCTTCACTGCCTGTGTTATACATTAACCTCAAACCTTTTGAACTTTTTTTTTTACTCAATTAATGAGCTTCAGTGACGTTACAAAAAGGTTGTGACTTATTATGGCGCAAATGAAATCGTATCACAATCCCTGCAGACGAAGCAGATCAGCGTGTGTGTAACTGACAGTGAGTGTCATTAAATGCATTCACCCAGCTGTGCGTGCAATGCATTTGCATTGTTTTTTTTCTCCATCTTTACTGGTAGTCTTGCCAAGTCATATCAATTATCTAGTTTATATGCTGTGAGTATTGCTTCCAAAAAATGCAAATTGTTTTGACATTGTAATATGTGGAGTTGATAATGTTGTGTCATTCTCCATTTTCCCTACATTTACATATCATTGTGAATTCAGAACATTTGCTCCCACTTGCATAGACAGTCAAACCATGTTTATCAGAAATGCATCAAATGACAGACATGTTCTACATTTAATCACTGTGCTTCTTTTACTTTTGTCTACTCGTGCAGAAGGAGTGATAAATAAAGACTGTAATAACAAATTTAATATAACGTCATTTACACTGTTTTCAATTTACTCAGATGTTTATTTGCTTTAGTGCTGATGACAAGAGGGACAGTTGAAAGCTATGCTAGCATCTCTGTGTGGCCTTAGATACTGCAGTGCTTTGAGCTAAATGATGCTAAAGTTTAGAAGGTATAATGTTTACCGTCTTAGCTTAGTGTGTTAGCATGCTAACATTTGCGAATTAGCACAAAGCTGAGGCTGATGGGAATGTCATTAGTTTTGCAGGTATTTGCCAATAAACAAGTTTTTTGTTTTGACCTGATGATGCAGCTAGAGGAAAAGTCAGGATCATCAAAGATATTAAAATTTATCCTGAGGGAGATTTGAATGTCTGTACCAGATTTCATGACAATCCAGCCGATGAGACATTTCATTCAAAACCACAAATTTCCACCTCATGGTGACACTCGAGGGTTAGAAATGTCGGAAATCCATTGGCACAAGAGTCAATGGATTTCCAACATTACTAGGATTCATCTTCTGGGAACCATGAATGCCTGGCCCCCTATAACGGATGTATGTACGCCCTCTCTGGCTGGGCCCTCTTTAGAATCACCACCAACTTTTACAGTACTGCTGATGGAACAGAACTCAAACATCACTCATTTCTACTGGCAAGCTCCATTTTTCCTGGCCAACAACTAAGATGACTACTTGACAAGGTTAGTGGAATTGATTGTGCAAAATGTACTTTACATTTTTCCGTTTACTTTAGAAAGTTTTTAGACATTCAGTACATGACATATTGATGGAAAGTAGTTGAAATGACAAAACATTGGTGTCCGGTGGTCGGACTAGTAAATGTTCAAAGAATATAATGTTCATTTATTGGTAAGTTGGAAATAACTTTAACTGAGGCAGTTCATGAAGTCCTTCACAACCCGACTGCAAATTTGCTGAGATGTGGTTATCCATAAATGATATCTGTGAGGGAACTGCTGTTCTCTATACCACTGGATGAAAAAGGGAGCTTGAAGATCATAGTCTAACTATTGCCTCAAGCAAGAAAATTATAATTAGGTGTCCTCTAGAGGACCTTGAACTGATGCATATTTAAAACAGGAGGGGAGTGAGCCAAAAGTGAAGGAGCTATTAAATACTGTAGCGACAGTATCAGGGATTTCCTTCAGAAATTTAGTTGAAATAACATTCACAAGACAGCAAAAAGAATTAATGTGAGATATGGTTTCTTTTAAAGCCACTGCCAAAATAGCTTGGTGTTGAGGGGGAATGCTTGAATGGCAGGGGAAACTCTTTAAGCCTGTTGTTTGGCACCTTTTCAGTAAAATGCCTTCTATGTATTTTTCAGGGAGGCTTTATTGTGACTGGAGGAGGGCATGACAACAGCATCTTACATTAAATAGTACCCTAGAGTTCTGGTAATTCTTAGAGATAAGACAGAAGTTGATGTTTTAACCTTAACCGTTTCTGGTGCTGTGACATTGTTGTTTTTGAATGCAGGGAATCAAAATGACCTCTGTATTCTTCCCTTTTCGCAGGTCAGAGGATTAATGTGTGTTAAGTCAAGCATTTTAATTAGTATCACTGATCAGTACAGAAAGATACTTTGCACATCTACAACCTGAGACAGGTGCGTCGGAAGGGGACAAGCAGGTCAAAAGTTGCAAAGAAAACTCCCGCACACTGCCTAACTTGCAAAAAATATATAAAGTTTAATAGTAAACGTTTCGGTAGTAGACCATCTTCAGGCAAATGGTGTTACATCCTGAGAAGCCATCTTTTGTAGGCGTTGACTGTTTTTTGTGCACCAATCAACAACTTCCACATGAAATCAGGCATAAATACATAACATTCATTCACATATCCATTACTATAGATAGACCTTAAACTTCAATACAATCCCTCTATAGTAACCGTAGTAATATATACGTATATCTATACCAGAGCAGTCTGATGGATGTCGATTTCTGTACAATGAATCCACAAAAAAAGTTATGTAGAGCATTCATATTCAGGCATATTTCCAAAACCTGCTGGTACCTTATCCATTAATAGATAAAAAAGAGGAAATATATCACAATTAACACAACAAGATCACAAAAAATCATCGAAGGGCAGTAACTCCATACTTTACATTACTTTTTGTGTTAAATAACACTAAAATGTATAGGAAAATGGCAAAAGTCAACATCATATATATCGTTTACAAGACTCCACACTATATATACAAATACAAAAAACCTGTGCGCCTGGGTAGTTCTGGTGTAGCGCACGCCTATGTATAGAGGTTTACTCCTCGAGGCAGCGGCCGTGGGTTCGGCTCCGACCTGCGGCCCTTTGCTGCGCGTCGTTCCCCTCTCTCTCTCCCTTTTCATGTCTTCAGCTGTCAAAAATAAAGGCCTAAAATGCCCAAAAAAATATATATATATATATATATATATATACAAAAAACCTTCATGGCCTCGGAAGATTTAAGCTGCATCAGTGCATACATACACAAATGGTCACAATCAACAGGATATAATGCTCAGAGGTCCTGATAACATATGTACCTATCCATACGGATCCAGGACTGTGTAGAGCTGGACCGGGAATCCTTCAGGTGAACCTTAGGAAAAAAAAAAGATTGTATACAGAAAATAATTAGAAAACATGTTCAGAATTACAAGAAAATATTAAGAATGATAAAGAGTATCACTGATAGAAGCAGCTAAAAATCTATTTTTGCAGAGGTGAAGTTGTTTGTAGGAATGGTTCAAAAGGAAAAACAAAACAGAGCTTCAAACACATTTAAGAATATATAGGTGCTAGGGATGCCAATGTAGGTCGGTCCACACTCCACCCCTGGCTCTTCATGCCGCTGTACTCTCTCTGCTGTAATGCTCTTTTTATTTCTATCTTTATTTTTTATTTAATACATACTGTGTACATATACTTATACTTATATTGTTTATACCTATACTTATATTGTTTAATATTCCATTTAGAGAATGTGTGACGTGCACCAACAACACCAAAACAAATTCCTTGTATGTGTTAAAAAAACGTACTTGGCAATAAAACCCTTTCTGATTCTGATTTTGATTCTGATTCTGATTGGTTGATCCATCACTTTGGTCCAGACTGAAATATCTCAACAACTATTAAATGGATTGCCATGAAGTTTTGCACATACATTCATGGTCCCCAGAGGAGGAATCCTAACGCCTTTTCCTCCTGCACCACCAAGTGACGGGACGACACCATTTTGTAAACATAGCCATACTGAGAAATACAGAGAGAGTTTTGTGGAGCTGATAGGCTTAATTAGCTTTGTTGCTCATTTGGTAATGGCTTGAATGTAACCGATGTTCATTAATATAAAAAAAGTTGCGCACTATGGCTTTAACCAAAGAACATTCAAGGAATGTTCAGACTATTTACGAAACTCACATACATAAATATTAAAATGGCAAGAAAAATAAAGGGTGATTGTTATAATTCTTTTGAATGTTATATATTACCATTCCAAAGAAACAGGATTAGCCATAGACAGGATTAGCCTTAGGGAAATCTGAGGAAATGTGTTGCTAAACATAATAAAATGTTGTGCAACAGGCTTTAATAGAAAGGGTTGATTTTGTTAGTGTGACCAGCCTACAAATTTCTTTGCTCTTTACTGTTTAAAAAAAAAGTGTATTCTCATATACTCCCAACCTTATTTATTATATAAATAATATAAAATAAATTAACTTGCTGAATTTTTAATAATGTGTGTGCATAGTTTAATTGTATTAGCTTTTTTGTTTCCATTTTTTATAATGCTGTTGTTATTGGTTATTACACTTAATAAACATAGAATTTAAAAACGTCTGAATCCTGTTGATCCTGCTGCGGGTTCAACAAAACAGCACAACATTCATGTTGATAGGTAGATAGAACTGTCTGTCAACTGTGTGTGGCCTCGCTCACGCTTTCCTCTGATTGGTCAGCCTCTGACTTGCCATTGTTCCTATTGGTCAATTAGCTATGCGACTATTCTCGACAGAACAGGAAGAGATGTTAACTGGCCGCCTGCCAGGTAAATATTCAACAGAGGATGCTAGCTATGCCCATGTCTGACACGACAAAAGGACAGCAACTCCTGAATAACTGGAGCAAAGATGAAACCACATGCTTTATCGGAGAAATTAAGGTATTTTACGATCACCAAGTGACTTGTTTTTACAGTTTAAAAAAAGAGAAGTTACAGGGCGCGGCCTGCTGTCATTAGCTTACTAGCTTACCTTAGTGCTAACGTTATGATATTAAGCGCTAATAACGGCATTATTCACAAGCTAAAGCGTCACTGGCCAACAGGCTGGCTGACTGCACTGGACGGGGCAACAGCCTCTTGTAGTAACGTTACAAACGCCAAGAACAGTTAAGTGAAACACGTTAGGCAACAGTTCGTTTGTGTTGCTAGTGCTGAGGATAATGCTCAGAAAAGACCTGGGATTAGCTAGCTAGGTGTATGGTTAGTGTCACGTGTGGGTTTCAGATTACATCTGAAATCAAGTGAATTGTTTTGTTTAGCAATCGGTGTAAGCCTGGTCATGCTGATAAAGATAAACACACAGCGTTATATTGAGATAGAAAATCGTGGTGATGAAAGCCCTACCAGTTCAATATGTAAACAAAGACAAAAGTACCCTCAATAAGTTAACTACTGTTCTCTTTTCTCTTGTCATCCTCATCGTCTTGTTTAACATCAAGCAACGTACACCACGTCACCATCCAAACAGAACCGAAAGTTATTTGAAATAAATGTTACATTTGTTTTGCTTGCTTTGTGGCTCACCTGTGTGCCTATAAACGCCTCCAATGCCGAAACGGTCTTATTCATTTAGGTCATATTCAACAAGGCGTGTATTTTGTTGATCAGATCAGTAAGGTCAGATTTCCAGTTAAGTTTGGCACGGTGAGCAGGATGAAATCTGCCAGACATCTTTGCTACAGACTAGTATTTATTTCTAGTGCATCCATTTAGTTCTACTATGTTGTTTTGAACATGGATATACTGAAAGCAACATCATTAAATATCTTGATAGTTAGTTTGTGAACCTGTGAAATGGTTAGTGATCAAGTAATGCTATTCTTGTGCAGTGCTTGCCAGACTCCCTAGCTAAATATATATTTTATTCACTCTTAAGAAGCACAAGTAATCCAACAGTGACTGTTAAGATTTATGTTTCCCTCACCCCTGTCCCCCCTGTTAATGTATGTCTGCAACGGTGATATAAACAGGTATTTCCCAAAACACTAGTTTTGTTGTTAATGTTGTGTTTGGTCTGATAGTGTCCTTTGGATGAGTCGATAACTCAAAAAAGCTCGGGAGCAGCTGTGGTAGCTAAATATGGAGAGGTAGTTGCTTTAGCTGACATAATTACCCTCCTCGCTGTACCTAAGTCACAGCTTCTAAACCAAAACTGAAAACACTCAGGTTACAGGTACCTGTGATGAGTCACTGACAACACAGATCTTTCTGGGATGGCAGCATACTCTGCCTTACAGGAATATCTGCCTTACAGGAATATCTGTGCTGTCATCCATTCAGATGGACTGAATGACAGTTAGGTGGTAGTGTACATGTAGAGACACACATTGTAACGCAGTAATTGTGCTTGTGATTTAAAAAAAAAGAAAACAAACCACTTTAGTTCTTTTTAAGTTAAAGTTGAACACCCAAATGAGCATTTGCCTCCTGCTTAATTTGACATAGTCAACAAACCGACCCAACAGCCAGAATTGGATTAGCATCCGGCAGGTAGCTGGTGTCAAGTCCCCTGTGACATCTAGATCTTTTGTTAAATTACAGAATGTTCATTTTTAAGGTAATCATTTTGTGTCCTAAAAATATCTATCAAAAAAAACTAATTTAAAAAAACTAAATTTACTATAAGAGTGCACGGTTTGGCTGTGTGTGTGTGTGTGTGTGTGTGTGTGTGTGTGTGTGTGTGTGTGTGTGTGTGTGTGTGTGTGTGTGTGTGTGTGTGTGTGTGTGTGTGTGTGTGTGTGTGTGTGTGTGTAACAGTATTCAAGCTTTTGGGTCCTCCTAAGCATGTGCTGACTGGGATCACAGCGTACACTTGTAGCCACACACACTTCCCTGTAGAAGTCCACGTCACAAAACAAAGCCTATGTCCTCATGATGCATCCAAAGTAGGTAGTATAGCTAATAATGGTCATGTGTGGTGTTACACATAAGAAGCCAGCCAGCCATCTCCCCCCCCCCCTTCCTGTATTCAGCTATTACAAATTTTGGGTACTATGCTAAGGTTTTTAAACCTCAAACAATTTAAAAACTGTTCGATAGTTCTATGCTTTTTTATAAATATGTTGTTACCATATGCAAAACAGTTTGACATAATAAATATACTGTTCCTTTTTGATTTAGATTATTTTCCCATGTCTTATATGTGTATGCCTTGCATCTACCACCGTTTTGATTTAGAAATGAATTGAAAAGTTGTCTGTCTCCTTCTGTCGTATGCGTATGCTGCACCCATTGGTGCATTAAACTGTTTCAAAGACATGTTCTTGCAAACTTTTTCTCTTTGGCTTTCTTTGCCGTGGTGCTAATGTCTTCTTTTGTTGCGGTGCCATGGACGGTTATCTGACCTCTGATTTGATTTTTAGTTTTAGGTATCAGACTGAGAGCCTGTAGCCATGGATGGGCATTCTCCCAAAAACAATGAAAGCACTTTTCCCAGCTTCGTGGACCTGGATGACTTTCTTACCAAGCACAACTCCAACTTCATATGGCTCCTCGTCGGTGAGTGGGGGAAAAAAAAAAATCGACAGATCGATGGATATTTTATGTGTGACATGTAAAGTGCAGACCTGTCCGCAGCGCTGGATCAAATTGTATTTTAGTAGCTTAGCAGTTTCATGGAAGATGTGCCATCACTTCCTTTGGTCTACATTATTGTGCAACATTTTTACTACTTTGATTTTTCACCTTATTTATTAAATATAGTTTGGTAATGTGCTTTCCTGCCAGGTACACATATTGGCTATTCTGAGGAGTGATAATATTATTTCAGTCTTACTGACTTTAAATGAGTGTCTCACATAATTTACCTTCTTTGGCCTTCATGCTCATTATCTAAGACATAATTCAATATCAAGGGCCTAATAGTGGTTCATTTGGCAAGTAATAAGGACGATTACGATGATGATATGGTGGCATGAGAAATTCTCTCTGTCAGTTTATAATAGGCTGTTGACATATGTGCCCATGATGGTACATAAATGAAGTTTTTTTTTTTTTTTTTTTAGCAGTGAGCTGCATCATATAAAGTATGATAAAAGTCTGTAATATTCCCCAATGTGTTTTAAAATCTCATTTCAGGAAGGATTTTAGTTAGTATTTGCTTTAAATGCTTTAATCCAGCTGACTGTGTTATCTTCCTGTTTTGTGATTTTAATTCAATTCAAGTATGACAAATGACAGTTCCCACTTATTGTTCAGTCCAAGTGCAGCTCTCGGTAGAACAAAGATATGGGATGTCCCCCAGAATGAAGCTGCCGCTTTCTTTGTAACATCTTCAAGATGAAAAAAAAACTCTGTAGGGAAAAAGATATCAATCAAAACCTTAGGTGCATCGGTAAAACCCAGCTGTCAGCCCAGTTATGAAAGAATAAGTAGTTTACTACATTAATTCCATCTGCATTGCTTTTTACCTTTTTAAAGTGCTCATATTATGCTTTTTGGCTTTTCCCCTTTCCTTTATCGTGTTCTATATCTTTTTGTGCACGTTATAGGTTTACAAAGTGCAAAAGGCCAAAGTCCACCCCAAAGGGACTTACCATCTCCAACAGAAATCACTGTTCACAAACTGCTCCAAACAGCTCTATTGTAGTCCAGCCTTTACTTCCGCCACGAACGTGCGTCACTTTGTAACACATGTTATAATGCTAGCCTAGCTGCTAGCATGGCACGCCCTCATACCCTGCAACTGACTAGCTAGCAGTACTTACTGCGCATGTGCAACTCCCAACAAAGATGGAACAGAAGTGAGATGTCTCACTCCGTAGCTAAAACAGAGAGCTCAACACACAGGGGGAAAAGAGGAGCTGCAGCAATGTGCAATACAACAAAAAATATAGTGTTTTCTGAAAATTAAAACACATTAAGCTATTCTGGTACAACCTCTAAATACAATTATGAACCTGAAAATGAGCATAATACGAGCACTTTAAAGAATAATTAATACATTTGCGGGTGGAGTTCATAACAGGTTTCCAAATGTATTGGACTGGTGTGACTATGACTGTAATGCTGTAGTCTTTTCTCTGTGCTAAGGGGTCTTTGTCACGTCAGGAAAAGTAGCATCTGGCACGTTGTATTCAAAGGACCAGTTACGGTTTGTTGACCTTTTATAAACAATAAGGTAATTCACACGCATAATTCAAAAGTTTGACTTAACAGAGGCGAAACCAGCCTTAGGGATCATATTTAAAAGTATAGGCCTACTTCACTGTCAGGTTCACAAACTATTCCAAGCATCAACAAAAAAAGTAGTTGTACGTTTTATTGTCTCATTGTATAATTCCTCGTATTAACAAATCTGACCATGTTGTGTTGTTGTCTTTCAGCCACCATTCTGTCCTGTGGATGGATCATCTATTTAACTTATTACAACTCCCGCAACATTGGCCTCATCCTCACCCTCATCATCAACAGACTCTACAAAGATGGCTACATTCATATTGGTGTGTGTTCGTCAGGAACTCTATCACACAGTGATGAATAGGGAGGAGGAACGCTGCCAAAGCTTTCAGTTCAAGGCGTTAACTCAGTCTGCTGAATATTTCATGATGAGCCGGCTTCTCTCAGTGATTATCACCATAGAGTCTGAACAGCAAACTGCAACCAACGCCAGATTGAATTTCTCTACATAAGGGACACAGAACTTATTTCATAAAGCACCTCAAGGCCATAAATCCAAGTGTAGCTCTCGGCCATTTCTTTGTGATTAGTTTCTTCCAAAAACATCAAGATACCTTGTCAGAATCATCTGCTCTGTAATACAACCCTAAATACCGTACACTCCCAAAAATGAACCAAACAAGAAGCCTGAGCATGTCAAAGTGATGCTTACTTTGTAATGAGACATGTTTGATTTTTAATTTCTTTTCACTGAATTAACAAATTCACAGCAGAGCGTGTTGACAGGAACCTGCAGCTAACTGGCTATGAGTAAATGGGACGTGCGAGAACGATTACCAAAGCAGCATTCACATTTAATGAGGAAGGCATTGCTTAGTTAACATCTCTTTGCCAACATGTGTCGCTACACAGTGAGCAGTCACCCTTGTGCCCAGCTCATCTATTTTTAATTTTTTTTTTTTTTATTGATTCAAACTTAAGTTCTAAAGAGTTCATTTCTCTGTCCTAGGGGTGACATTTACACACACACACACACACACACACACACAAAAAAAGCATGTAAGGGCACAAAAAGCTCGGAAATAAACCGAAGAAGAGCAAGCCTTCATAAGAAACGGCACAGTTTTCAATTAACCTTACAGACACAGTTTTGTAATGTGTTAAACAAGTTTAAACAGGCCTGAAGGCGCGTCTCAACGGCAGGCCTGAGCTGACTCAAAATTCCTGCAGAGATTACAGGGAGATGCTGACCAAAACAAGCGTCATGTGGGAGGAACTGAGGCTCAGTACACGGGCATTTTTGAAAACGAAAATAGTTAAAAGTTTTCCCTCCTTTGTTCTAAAAAATAAAAAAATAAAAAATCCTGTTCACAGATCTGTTTAAAAAGAAATCTGCATCAAATTAAAAAGGAAAACACAATTAAAACGCTGCCAAATATTGCTAAGTGACAATAAGTATACAATTAGATCCTAATTAAGATCATTTTTTTTCCTCGGTGAGAAGAGAGACAAGGTGATTTATTATCCCAGACTGTTTCTATTTATACCAGGGCTCACCCAACCATCTAATTACATCTTTTGTTTTAATAAGCTGCTTTGTGATCAAATCCAATCCGCTTTACACTTGCTTTTGGAAATTGTAATCATATAACTTTACTATAAATACTCTGCACTGTTATTTATGGAAATATAATACGTGCACTCTCTGTGTCTGAACCCCCCCCACAGGCTCCTTCTCCTTCTCTGTGCTGTCAGGTAAAGTCATGTTCAGAGATGTCTACTACATCAACCAAGACATGTCTATCAGGTAACCTGACCAGTGCTGCATTGTGTGCTTCCCCTCTGTTCCTCTATGATCTTATAGCTTGTTCGCTGATTGATTTTCTTTTTCTGTGTTACAGGATACAGGATGGCTTCCTCATATTTCGTTGGTGGAAAATGTATAACCCAAAACAGAAACGGCATGGTGAGTAGAGGGATATTTGTTGACAGAGGAGCAAAGTTCTAAAGATTATTTTTTTGGGCATCTTTAGGCCTTTATTGACAGGACGGCTGAAGAAATGAAAGGGGGGAGAGAGAGGGGGGAAATGACATGCAGCAAAGGGCCGCAGGTTGGAGTTGAACCCGGGCCCGCTGTGTCGAGGAGAAAACCCCTATATATGGGCGCCCGCTCTACCAACTGAGCTATCGGGGCGCCCAGACAGAGTAGCTGAGTTAAGAGTTTATCATTAGCCTGATACTTGAATAAATGCAGCTTTATTGAGCTTTCCTTAGAGTTAGTTATTTCCTTTATCTTAATTTATTTCCTTACATCATAATTATCAAATTAATTCATCATATATACACACATACATATCATAAAGTTCTATTTTTTTACCTCCCACCTCAAATGAACCAGTTATGGAAGGAAACATCAACATAACTTCTGAGTTCCCTCTGTGTCTCTTGTCACCAGACCCCAAGGCAGAGACCAGGCTTTACATGACAGTCAACGGCTTTGAGTTTCACGTCTACAACCGCACCGACCTCTACGCCCGACTGCAGGAGACCTTCGGACTGGACCCCACACTCATAACACCCAAAAAAGATGATGAGAAGGGACGAGAGGACAGAAACAAGACCCTAGAAAGGTATGACCAAGGCCTCATCCAACAGCTTTTTCCTTGTATTTAGTGTTAGGGTTGTTTTTGATAATACACTAATTTTAGTGATAAACAAAAGTGCAAAAAAAAGCATCCATTCACAGATGAAATGGAGATTTGATGACAAGCAGTCTGAAAAAGCTGCACAAATGCTCCATTTAAAATTCTGATTTCCCACTGACGGCCAAATGAATTGTGCTGACTGGAATTGTAGCACTATTGAATTGTTGTAAGACTGAATGTCTTCTGGTCCCATTATAGTGTGAACATCAAAGCAGAGAGTCCAGACCACACGTCATCTTGGCGCTCCCTCATTCCTGTCGTCAAAGTAAACATCAGCACTGTAAGTACCTCGCAAATCCAACAAAAAATGGATGGAATTTGGTCTACGAAAGGAAGCATGACTCCACTTTTTGAAATCGCTTCCAGAGCATTATTGAAGGTTCAAGGTGCCTTCATTGTCATTTCTGTCAATACGCAGAGAAACAAATAACATAAACATTTAACCCATCCTATACATAGGAGCAGTGGGCAGCCGCAGGCCACTGTTGAGGAGTGATGAATGAAAAATAACATCTTTTAGTGTTTAGGCCTTTATTGCATGTGTGTTTGCTCTCCTGTAGGGTCGTTTGGCATTTGGGAACCACCACCTCCCCCAAACTCTGTGTGTGAATTTTGAGGATGCCTTCCTGACGTACACCACCAAGCCTCCATCCAGCCACCTGGACCAGTACATGCACATTGTCAAAGGCTCGCTGGAGAATGTGCGCGTCATGCTGGTTCCCAGTCCACGCTACCTTGGCATGCAGAATGATGAGTAAGTCCAAGTCACTTACTGATGAAGAAACATCAACATTTGACTTATTTTTGTTCATTTAATTTGAGCGTCGCCGTAAAATCCCATTTTTAAAGGCTGGCAGTTTAAGAGGCATTGCTGTTTAAATTCAAGGGTAACATTCATATAAAAGTAATACCATAGAGATTGAATAATGTAGCAGACTGACACTTGTAAACGGCATTTTTCAACTAATGTCGTCAGTACCAAAACAATTTCGAGATAATACTCTTGCCTAAAGAATAATGTCAAAATATCTTTTGCCACTCATTGTTTAAGCATACCATAATGAAAGTGTGAAATGCATAGTTCTGTTCACTGCTCTCTCTGTGTTTCTTCCTTTTTATCCTGCAATGTGTATGATGGGAATCTTAACAAGCAGAGGCCTCGCTCTATATTTGTTTGTACAAAATAAAAAAAATTGCGTTTTGTGCAAGGAGTTAATTCCAAATAAATAGTTTTATTTGAATGAATGAGTTTTTTTGCTTAAAACATTCTGCATTTACTGCCTTTAATGGCTGACTCAGGAGCTACAGCCTTCTTATAAAATATAAGCTGTTGGATATAGAATAAAGGATGTGTAAATCAGAATTTGGCAATTGATAATTCTGATACCAAAAATGTAGGCAGAATGGTGGATTAAGGCATCCCTTTTCTCCGCTGTAATTTTCTTTTTAACTTGGCAGCTTTAACTGTATTGCATTAAAAGCAGGGATACCGTAAACCGTTATCTGCACTTCAGCTGAATGAAACGACGCGGAGAGTAACATTATCTTTACCTTCTGTGATTAAGAAGACACTCTCAATATAAACTTGGCAGCTGTAGCCTCTGGAAAAAAAAAGCCATCAGTGATTTCAACCTCTAACAGTCCTTGACGTGTCTTAAAGCTTTGTTGGAATGTGTGTAGTGAGATGAAGCAAAAATATGTAAGAGGAAGGCCACTGCATTTATGAAATTGCCTCTTCATGCCAGAATCAAGCTTCAATGTGGACTGAATATCTAATTCCTGCTTAACCTGCTGTGACCCTACTTGTAATTATTTAGAAAAGGGTTCTTAACCTCTTCCTAAAACTGTACTTTGCTGTTAAAGTGTGACCTTGTGGATTTCTCTTCTAGACCTCCCAGACTGATGGGAGAAGGCTTTGTGGTCATGCAGTCCAACGATGTTGACATCTACTATTATCAGGATGAACCCGGTATGCTCATGCACGCACACACACAAAATCTAAAAATGGTAACCAACATGTTATCCAACAAAGCTGCGACAATACCAAAAAAAAGGCTAAAAGTTGTCTTTTCTTTGAAATAACTTTCAAAATTGTTTTTAATTGGGACATACTGTCTTTCGCTATCAAACAACCCTGCACACGTCAGTGCTTGCAGTAAAATATAAGCATGACCAATGGACATTAGCTAGTTGATTATGAAGGAGCAGTAGTAAAATAGTGGTTTCAAGATTGTTGGCAAGGCGTTTTGTGTGTTTAGGATTAGTATATGTTGTCAGAGACAGAGTCACCTAATATGGAGGACGAAGCTATTTAGTACGGTTCGGGAGTAAGGCATGTATAGTCGATCTATGCAGAAAAAAACATGATACACACTGAATGGCATTTGCATAATGAAAAAGAAATGTATGAAGAAAAATAATACAAAAATAAATAAGTTGCATGGGGGGGATGCAACAGGACAATAATACATAAATAAACAAATAAAAACCTACATAATTACATAAATAAATAAATAAATAATAAATACATTTTTAAATGAAATTAAAATGAGTAAATAAAGGGGAAACAATTAAAGTGAATACATAAATAGGGTTATTTATAAATACATAGGTAAATAAATAAAGAAGCAAATTAAAACAGAAAGTTCAACTTATGTCACATTTTATCAATGAATTAATGGCTACATTTATTTTAAATATCATTTTTTTGCACCTTTTAATGGCATATTAATTTACTTATCGAGTCATTTATTTATTTTAGATTTTGGCAGTTTACACCCTCCATAATCTAGTATTAGGCTTGTGTGTGTGTGTGTGTTCAGGGCTGGTGCCTGTGGAGCAGGAGGGTGGGGAGGAGGCAGAGACGTGCAGTGAGGACAATAAGCTTCAGGACCTGCCTCCATGTTGGGGTCTGGACATTGTCTGTGGAAAAGGAACTGACTTCAACTACGGCCCTTGGGCAGATCGTCAGAGGTGAGTAAGATCGTAAATCTCACCACAATTCAGTGCATATTGCAGAAAAAGTGGCGTTTGTTGAGAATTGGTTTAACGTGATTGAGCAAGTATTAAAACACAGATCAGTACAAACCCGCACCATTACAGAACCTCTCCTTTTTGAATGACCGGTGACATGCCAGTTAAACTCAAGCCAGTTTACTTGCAATGGTACAATTTGTTAATGAAACTTAGTAGGAAAACATAGCACTATTTTCTTATATCTTTGGTAGGTACTTAAAAAGCATATCAATACAGATGCAAATGTCATAGATGTAAGATGAGTGCTGTTCTGGTCAAGTGAGACCCAGGGCCCTATTTTAACGATCTAAGCGCACGGCGTGAAGCGCCTGGCGCAGGTGCGTTTACGGCGTGCACAAATCGACATTTGCTAGCTTAAGGCCGGGAAAAAAGGGTCCGTGCGCCAGGCACATGGTTCAAAAGGGTTGTACTCCGTGTCTTGATTAATCATAGGTGTGTTTTGGGCGTAACATGCAATAAACCAGTCAGTGTCATCTCCCATTCCCTTAAAAAATCAGGCACGTTTGTACCTTGGCGCATTGCTATTATGATGGCGGATTTGCACCGTAATATTTTTATTTTTAATCTTTTTGCATGTTTGTGTGCTGCTATGTGTGTAACAAGCATAGTGTGTGCGCACTGTGCATAAGCCTAGGCACATTTTACTAATGCACTGTTAAAACAACAATAAAATGCTGCACTATTGATTTTAGACCAGGTTTTTGTTGGTCAATGGCGCGATCACTTCCCGCTGCCTCAAGATAGCAATACGCCAAGAATTCACCTGAACACACCTCCCTGTAAGACCAGCACGCCCATGGGCGCACAGATGGGCGCAGGTGCATTTGCCGTTTAAACGACGTGGGCGCTGGACGGGAAATTGACAACTGCGTCGGTCCTAAACTAGCAAAGACACTTGCGTCGGGCTTTGCACTGTGCTACACCGGGTGCAAGGTAGGACCCTCAAACTTAAAGGCTTTAGATTTAAGGTTCTTTTACTGGTTTTTAAATCTCTGAATGGTCTTGGGCCTTCTTATCTTTCGGAACTGCTTTTACCCTATGAGCCTTCGCAGACCCTGAGGTCCTCAGGTACTGGCCTTTTGATTATTCCCAAGGTTCGGACACACACTCACAGAGAGGCGTCGTTCCAGTACTACGGCCCCCGTCTGTGGAACAGCCTCCCGGAGGACCTCAGGGCTGCAGAGAATGTTCAGATTTTTAAGAGCAGGCTCAAGACCCACCTTTTTAAGCTTTTCCGTGCTCAGTCACATGTTAGTTTTATTGTGTGTATGAGATGGTGTGGGTGTGTGTCTGTGGGTGTCTGGGGATGCATTTATGTGGAGGGGGGGGGGTCAATTGCTTTTAACTCTAAAGCACTTTGTGCTACATTTTACATGTATGAAAAGTGCTCTATAAATAAAGTTTGATTGATTGAGATTTGGGATTTACACAAACTCTCAATTTCCTCAGGGACTGTCTGTGGAAGTTCTTCCTGCCGGCTGACTACCAGGCCATGAAAGTGACCGAGGTTGCCCAGCCAGGAAAACCCAGGCAGATCCAGGCCTTTGAGCTCCGCATGAACATCATTGCTGACGCCACCATCGATCTGCTTTTTACCAAAAATAGGGTGACTCTTGCTCTTGTGTGCTTTCTTCTCACTTTGTCTTCTTTCTTTCTTTCTTTCTTTCTTTCTTGCCAACCTCTGTGATCTTTTTTCTCTCCCTGCTGCTCCCGCTTGTCTTTATTGCATGACTCGTCATACGTTTTCTATTGAAATTGGTACCCCTAAAGTGTCTGGCCGTTCTAGTATTAAGGCGTTAAAGCACCCCTCATTAATAATTTGACAGCATGTACGACTGTTCTGTTGGCTCTCTCTCACCCCCCATGCTCTTCATCCCTGTTACTAGGAAACCAATGCCATCCATGTGAATGTAGGTGCTGGCTCTTACCTGGAAGTCAACATCCCCATGACTGTAGGAGAGAACGGTAAGTGTGTGTGTTCCAAAAAAAAAAATCTGTTGCTCTGACTAATGACCACAGACATGATAAGCAGCTTTATCAAATGTCAGGATGAACTCATACTTAGGACGATGTCAAAAAGGCTTGTACAGGTATAATTGGAGCTTCTCCAGCTGGTCCCAGCAAATTTGGCTCTTTATTTATTTGACACATTTAAACTTATAACATTTCTTTGTCAATATGAAGTGGTATTTTTTTTATTTTTTTATTTTTTTAAATCAAAACTTGCAGTTTCCATTTAGTTATTGAGCCATGCGCCGGATGTCAGGCAGTCATCCTGGAAATGTACTTGAGTTGATCCACACTAAGCCCTCAGTAACACGGAGGGCTACATTTTCACATTTACGGTAGGTCAGTATGTAGGCATGGCCATAGTCAGGAATACCTCAGCATAAATCAGTTCGAAGATCAGAGAGGGGTTGAGTCAAAATCAAGACTAAAGTAAATAGCCCTGCTCAAGACTGAGACCAAAACAGAGACTCGTTAGTGACTGTCTTTGCACATACAAACTAATACCAACAATGCAGGAGCTCTGTACTATTTCTCTAGTTATATAGAGCATATGATTTTGACTAATGATTGTATTTTTACATCTACATGTTATCCACATATAGGATCCGCTTAAATTATGTATGTCCTGTGTAAATGACATTGAAAACATCCAGTATTGGCAGAGACTGAGGAAAGCCCATGTCAAAATTGGCATGAGACCGAAAGAAGTCCAAGACATCGTCAAGTGGACAAGACAACATTGACCTACTACCACTGTGAATTGTAGACTGGGGGAAATGACTTTCTCTAGTTCTCTAGCACACACTTCGTAAAGTCAGTAAACTCTTCTACATGAGACTCCATTGAGTACGTTTGTTTAACACTCTCCACACCTCGTGGGTTAAGTGAGCTGAAATGTAATAGTGATGTTTCCTCCCCCATTATACAGTAATACAGAATAAAAGATCAAGTAAAACCATCAGGAATTAGATTTGAAGCCATATCCAGAATAAAACAAACAAGCTCGGGGGAACATTGACATTCTCAACTCTGATAGATGTGAGGAATGTGTAATAATTTCTCACACTGAGCAGATAATATTGTATCAGTCATCAGTCAATGCTCTCCTCGGTCTCCAGAAATGCAGTTAACATAAGTAGCTTTTCAAGTTTTGCTGGTAAATGACATTATTTGCAAGAATTTGGCCCTAGCTTTGGATTTTGAGAATTGATGGGCCCTGCTTTTCCTGTCTGTCTCTGCCCTCAGGCTACTCTCCTACCATCAAAGGCCAGTTGCTTCATGTGGACACCACCAGCAGCATGCAGTATAGGACTCTTCTGGAGGCTGAGATGCTGGCTGTAAGTAGCAGGCAATTATACAAGAAGCTTTTCAGTTCAACTCTTTGGACAGAAATTTGAAAAATTGTTACTTCTCCCATCGACTTTAGACGCAAGGGAAAGTTGAGCAAATGCGTTGTCAAACGTGCATTAATACACAGTGCTCTCTGCCACAAGTAAAAAAATCATATCCTGACTCTGCCTTTATTTCAGTTTCATGTCATAGCCGGCTACCCTCGGGTGTGGAACATGCCTCAGTCATGGCAGTGTGAGATTGAGGTGTACAAGGCCACCTACCACTTCATCTACGCCCAGAAAAACTTCTTCACCGGTGAGTCCTCCAACAAACAGACTTAAAGGGTAACTACCGTTTTTTTCAACCTGGACCCTATTTTCCTTTGTTTTTGTGTGTAAGTGAAAGCGGCGAAACAAGCTACAATCTAAGTTAATAGGGCAATTGTCCAGCTTGTATTTACCGTCACAAAAGTGCTCGTTATGCCACTGACAGGCTCAGGTTAATATTCTAAGTGTCTGTCAACATTATGGAAAGGATTTCTAAGGAGGTCGACCTTTCTGTTAAAGAGTAAGATCCCTTTTTTAAAATATTAAAAAATCCGCGAAATTGCATTCGCTAAACCCACCAGACTCCATATAAATAAACAGTAATTTTAGCATCGTAAAATACACTTCATTCAAAGTCAACAGAAACAAAATAAAACTATGAAAAGCCGCTTTGGGTCGTCTTTCCACTTTTCCAACCATCACAACTCTAGTTTTGGTTGAAATAAACACATAGTTTACGGATTTACACGTGAAAATACATTGGCTCGATACACGCTAAATGTATTGCTTTTTTAAATGGAGTCTGGTGGGTTTAACGCTAGTGACTTCAGAGCTGTTTCTGGTTAAACAGAAAGGTCTCAAAGAGGTTTTTATAGGTCGATTTCTGAAGGGATCCTTTCCATAATGTTGTCAGACACTTAGAATATTAATCTGAGCCTGTCAGTGGCAAAACGAGCACTTTTGTGAAGGTAAATACAAGCTGGACAACTGCCCTATTAACTTACATTGTAGCTTGTTTTGCTGCTGCAGACTGCAGCAATCTTGCTTAATACTGGACCAATGTCAAAGATTGTTGTTAACATCAGTCACGCAAAACAGGAAAATAGGGTCCAGGTTGAAAAAAATGGTAGTTACCCTTTAACCAATGACAGGACATCTTGTGCAACATTTAGCGCTTAGTATTTTAATAGTGAAATGTATGAAACTAACAGGAAAAGTTTAAATTTTTTCACTTTGTCACTCTTCCTTCTTTCTTTTTAGATTTGATCCAGGACTGGGCGAGTGACAGTGCCCCAGACATCTACTCCTTTGTGCCCTATTCCTGGAAGTTCAAGATCCTTTTCCACCAGTTTGAGATGATTTGGGCGGCAAACCAGCACAACTGGGTTGATTGTTCCACCAAGCAGCAGGAGAATGGTAAGAAAGATGCTCTTCTAGATGCAAATAACCGTAGAAGCAGTACAAAACTGTATAGGGTAAGGCTAAATCATGTAAAAAACGTATTTGATATCTAAGGCTAAGGCTTAAAAATGTAAGATAATCAAAATCCAGCCATGGAAGGCAATCAATAATCAATCAATAACTTAATGCCTCTTAAACACTGGAAGCTGATGTCCATGACTGAATACATTGACTCTATTAAGTCATGATATATTGTATACACAGTACATACTCCACTTAATCCCAGACCAGGGCAGACTAATCAATTGCATTATTGATCTTCTACAGTGTACCTTGCAGCATGCGGCGAGACGCTCACTATAGAGTTCACTTTGCCTTTCAACGAGTTTGTTCCAACCACCTGCCATACCCGCTTCAGCTTGAACGTGAGTCACGCTTTAAGTGAATATGATTTGTGTCAAAAACAAAGTCCTTTTTTTTTTTTTTTATTTGAGTGTAATTTTAAAGATTTGTTTCTGTCTGGAAAATGTTTTTACAGAAGTATGACTGCACATACTGTGTGTGTTTCTATGTGCCCCTAGATGTGAATTCTTTGACAGCAACTATGAATATGTGTGGGTGCATGCACGTACTGTATATATGCTTTGCCTTCCTCAGGCAGAGGATACAGACATGCGATTGTCCCTGCCAGAGTGCCACCCAAGCCGCTACCCCCTCCTCACCCTGGCCAAAGACTACCAGAACGTCAAGCTCCCCCCAGACATGTTCATGCCAGGGGAAAACCAAAGTGCTCCCCCTCCCAAACCCACCAAGTCCCGCTGGAGGAACATCACCCACGCAGAGTGAGTTAAAGCTGGGAATTATTTCTCTCTAGTTGTGGGCAAAAAGCGAGTGTGTTAGCAAAGAGCAGGATGACTCATCATCATATTGCTGACTAACATCAATACTTAGGTAGAAAATAAATGTTGCCAAGGTAGTAGGTGGTAATTTTAAAGCTATAGTGCGTGGTTTCTGTCGGCCCCATGAGGAATTCTAAGTAATCACAACACCACTGTTGTTGCATCCACATGATGCAAACCTTCCGTAATCGCAGTTGCTAGTAGCCAAGGAGGACACAGAGGATTAAAAAAAACATGAAGGACTCTTCAGAAGAGGTAATTATCTTTACTCGAGTTTCTGCGCACGAAAGTCACCGGAGGACAACAATTTCTAAACACAGCCATGCTGAGAAATACAGAGTGTTTTGTGAAGCTGATAGTCTTAATTAGCTTTGTATCAACTCATTTGGCAATGCTCAGTGGTCCCCTAATACTGTATCTGAAGTCTCTTTTATATAGACCTTAGTGGTCCCCTAATACTGTATCTGAAGTCTCTTTTATATAGACCTTAGTGGTCCCCTAATACTGTATCTGAAGTCTCTTTTATATAGACCTTAGTGGTCCCCTAATACTGTATCTGAAGTCTCTTTTATATAGGCCTTAGTGGTCCCCTAATACTGTATCTGAAGTCTCTTTTATATAGGCCTTAGTGGTCCCCTAATACTGTATCTGAAGTCTCTTTTATATAGGCCTTAGTGGTCCCTTAATACTGTATCTGAAGTATCTTTCCCGAAATTCAGCCTTGGTGCAGAATTACAGCCACTAGAGCCAGTCCCACAATGAGCTTTCCTTAGTATGTGCCATTTCTGTGTCTGTAGCTTTAAATGCTATTGCGGAGGAGGGGGGAGGGGGGGGGGCAAGGTGAAGGGTGGGGGTGTGGCCTTGACCAACTGCCATGCTTCGCTTGTTTGCAAGCCATGATGTCTCTCTCTTTCTCATGGGCGGGCAAAGCAGAGAAAGGGGAGGTAACCTTTCCCCTTATGACATCATAAAGGGAAGATTCCAGATCGGCCCATCTGAGCTTTCATTTTCTAAAAGGCAGAGCAGGATACCCAGGGCTCGGTTTACACCTATCGCCATTTCTAGCCACTGGGGGACCATAGGCAGGCTGGAGGAACTCATATTAATGTTAAAAAACTCATAAAGTAACGTTTTCATGCCATGGGACCTTTAAGTGAGATGCAATAGCCTGTTTAATAAGGCTTTATTGAGTCAACAGTCTTTTCCATTTAGACCCTTTATTATGTGTAAAACTGTTCTATATCCATCTAAGGCCTAGTCCACACGTAGACAGGTATTTTTTTTAAATGTAGCTTATTCTATGCGTTTTGGCCTTTCCTACACACAAAAACTGCATTTTAGGTCACTTTTTTGGAAGACTCCTTCCAGGGTGAAGATTTTCAGAAACTCAGTTTTCAGTGTTGTCATGTAGACAGGGAAAACAAAGAGTTTTTTGGAATGTAAGGTCAGAGTGTGCGCCGTTATCTACTTGCTAACAGGACTACATGTTTACACATAAATGTACTCTTACTCCTCTTCTTTATTGAGAAACAGAGGTGTCAGAATTGGCTTTGGAGCGATCGATGTACCTTTGCAGCCAGGTAGCCTTACAGTGATTGCGGTTTTTTTAGGCTTCTGATTGGCCAACATCCCTTTTTGGAGAGTGTTGCAAAGCAGGATCCGTTTTTACATTATAAGCGCCACCCTAAAGGCCAGGGAGAGATCAAAGAGGTGCTCGAGAACCTTTGCTATACTCATGTAGTACTGCGAGAGACCTACTTCCCCCCCGGAAGGTTACGATCGATATCTCTCTGGACCGGTGCACTCTGTGCTGGAGAGAAATCAGGCGTGACCCATTTGCTGTCTCTTGCCTCTACTGTATGTCCTTGCATTGAACGGTTCATAAAGCGAACGATGTACTGGAAAATCCACTTGAAATGATGATAAACTCTCAATAAAGACAAAATGTGTACTGAGTGTATTTTTCTTCCTTACATCAGAGCTGGCTGGGTGGATTGCTGGAGTGTACCCAACTTCTTGCTCATCATTGACTATACCTGGCACCCCATTTATCCCCAGAAGGCTGATGAGCAACTCAAACAGTCGCGTAAGCTCACTGCTTTAGTGTCAATTCTTTTGTCGTTTGTTCTAAAGCCAACCATGACAGAATTACTGTGGACTGTGTAAGAAAATGTAACCATCTTTAAAATCTTCCCTCAGTCAGGTCTTACCGAGCTGTTTTACATAATGTTGTGTAATTTGCCTGTGATTTGTGTTTTGAAGTGTCTGAGATGGAGGAATCCATTCTGTCAGCTCTACGTCCCCCAGAGCACACCTCGGTACACCACAACGCCACGCCACGATACACCTCCACGTCTGCTTCAGCTGCCCACAGCCGGATGCCCGCTGACCCCACAGAGCTCCCCCCCGACAGACTTCATGTGGAGATGGACGTGTCCCCAAATTCTCAAATCATCCTCTATGGGCCTTTGCTCCGAGCACTGATCTCCATCAAGGTACGAATGTCCTTGAGTCTGTCTCTAATAACAAAATTCTGGATTTTGGTGACACCTTTGATAATCATCAATCGTCATTGTGTGTTGGTGTTTTGCACTCAGTGTAATTAGGAGTTCAGTGTAATAGCGTGGATGCATATTTTGGATAATAACGAAAGCATCAGGAAAGAATGTGTGAAAGGAAGAATTTGAAGTCTACAACGCATAGGAAAACAAACATGCTCTGGTTAATTGGCAATTCGTTAAACCAATCACAATCGTCATGGGCGGCGCTAAGCACCGGGAAGAACCACGGTGCCTCTGCGAAATAGCCTCGGGAAGGAACTTGTTTTGTACGCGTACGTTCAAAAGTTGTTTTTAGTCGTACAACAGTTAACCATAGTCCTCATAAATCGACCAGAGTTTAGAATTCCAACACTCATGCCCTGTTTACACGTACATGGTTATTTTGAAAAATTGAGACATTTCCCTTCGTTTGTGCCCTTCGTTTACACGCAAACTGAGAATTTGCCTCTAAAAACGAGTCTTTCTAAAACCTCCGGCCAGAGTGGAGATTTTGGAAATCTTGGTTTGCAAATGTTTGCATGTAAACTGAGACAAATGGAGGTTTAGGCAGCCGAGAGAGAGAGAGAGAGAGGAAGTGATTCGTTGCTGCTGTTGCTGTTTTCGGGATTCTGATTGGCTAACGTGGGCTTGAGCTTCTCGTTACACTGCCACCTATTGGTTTGGCATGCTCTTGACGGCATATATACACGGGTACATGTAAACGAACACTATTCTGAAAACTGACAGCTGTGCACGATGTTATCTTTGAAAACGGAGAGGTTGAAATGTCTGTTTATGAAAATAGCCAGCCACGTGTAAACGTAGCAAAAGAAAGCGTAATGTAATGGACATCTGGCCGAAAAGAGTGAAAATCGGCGGAATATCTTGTGGCATCGGGGCAATCCTGAAAGTGGAAAGTCGTGGCTATAGACTAACAACGTATTGAACAGCCCTCTAACCTCCCTTTCAACTGTTCCTACAGGAAAACTATTTTGGTGAGGACGACATGTACACAGACTTTGAGGAGGTAGTATCCAGCCCCGTGTTGTCCACCTCCACCTCCTCTGGCCTCGGTTGGTCTCCTCTGGGGATGGAGGAGAGCGGACAGAAGGAAAACTCAAACATCCACCCTTTGGACCTGCGCCCCTGGGACATCACCGTGCTCATCAACCTCTACAAAGTCCACGGTCGACTGCCAATGGTAAAACTGATGACTGCCAATAGTTTGTTTTAATGGTTTGGTTTAAAAAAAGAAAAAGAGCATGAGAGAGAGATTAGTGTAGTATAGCAAATGGGCTACGATCAAAGATTATGAAACCATTCCGTCACTACAGTGTGAAATAAAATGGAATGGAAATGTATAAACTATATAAATGCATGCAAGACATGCAGCAGTAAATAAAAGAAAACAAATCGTAAGTTTCATGGATAGAAATGAATGAAAAATATCAAGACGCTGTAGGCAACTTATTAAAAAAGAGGGCATATGAGAAAAGAAATAAATGAATAATACATTGTGAACATTCAAGTAAAATGTGTAAATATATGTTTATTCACCGGCATTTGTTTCCTGGCTTGCAAGGAAGTATTTTTTGATTTATACAGTACCTGCCGGTCATGCTTTTTGAGTTGATGTGCGTTTATGTTTATTAAAAACAAAAATAACTCTATGCATGAGTCCACATGTTTTCTCACTTTCTCTGTACCTCCAGCACTGCAGCAGTGAGGGTCCTGAAGGTCCATCCGGCTTCTTGGAGCGGCTATGTTTTGAGATGAAGAAGGGTTACAAGGAGACGATGCTTCAGCTGCTCCTGTCTCCCATTCACATCTTCATCAGTGACAACTACCAGGTCAGAAACACAGCTACACGTGTGCCTGATGGGATGTGCTGCTTATTTTGGCTCCATATAATGCAGTCATTGCCTAGATTTAGACTTTATATGAAGGAAAATTGCTTAAAATATTTTTTTGTCTGTGTGTCCAAAAGCACATAAAAGGTCACAACATTATTCTTGGGGTAAAAGTGACATGTTGACCTCTACATTCATCTTTTAATTTAAAAGGAACAGTAATACAAACTTAAACTATGTGGCACATCTCATGTGCGAAAACAATGAACGCACAAACAGCTATTTTTTAATCTGAAGGCGTGACTCAACCCTTAGAAAATACCCTGAATAAAGCTTTTCAGGTTGGAGTTGCATAATGTTTTCACCAGCCACATCTTTGCATAAGCACCTGCATATTGCATAACCACACAAAATTTCTAAGCTTTAGCCATGAGTTGGATCTTATTTATAGCTCGGGGTTAATATCTTTCCCTAATCCCTGACAAAGAATGTGTTGCCCTCATCTCTCTCCTCCAATGAGATAACAAGCTCTTTTTTGTGGCACATGCAGGGATACTATGGAATGAAACTTCTTTTAGCTGGAGATTGCTATGTTCAGTTTCTGTGGGTTTAACCACACTTACAAGGTAGAGATGTTATGTTAAAATTAAAAAAAAATATTTGTGTGTTTTGAATACGTTCTTTTACCCACAGCGTCCCACAGCGGACGGGGTGTTGAGGGACGGCCACCTGAGTCTCTCTGGCCTGCAGATGAGGGCCCATGCTATGTTCTCCGCTCAGGGCCTCCCAGTGGGCACTGACACGCTGGAGTACGCCTGGCTCATCGACATGCAGGCTGGGGGGCTCACCGGCAGGGTCACTCTTCCACAGGTCTGTGTGTGTGTGTGTGTGTCGGTGTGTGTGTGTGTCGGGGTGTGTGTGTGTGTGTGTGTCGGTGTGTGTGTCGGTGTGTGTTGTTTAACTATATTCGTGTGGTCCAAAAACCGGGAATCCAGTATACTTGTGGGGTCGGGACAGCTTTGTGGGGCCAAAATGCTGGACCCCACAACTTTAAAGGGCTGTTTGAGGGTTATGACTTGGTTTTAGGATTAGGGTTAGAATTAGGTTATGGTTAGGGTAAGGGTTAAGGTTAGGCATTTAGTTGTGATGGTTAAGGTTAGGGTAAGGGGCTAGGGAATGCATTATGTCAATGACGGGTCCCTACAAAGAAGTGTGTGTGTGTGTGTGTGTGTGTGTGTGTGTGTGTGTGTCTTACATAAAGAGTGATTTGGTATGTGGCAGGGATGAATATGTGCAGCCTTAGACTATGATTACATCATAGATCTTTAGGTCAGCTAAGTGGGAGTATGTGTAACTGTATCCTGTATTTTTCAAAACGTGTTTTCCTTATGCTTTGTCCACCCCCACAATGACTGCATTAGTATGTATGTTTTACTCATGTTTTTTATTCAGTGCATTTGCCCAAGCAGTAAATGTATCTATTGATTGTTTTGGAGTACTAATGTGTCTGTGTGTGTCTGTGATTATTAGGTGGCCAGTATGATAGAGTGGGGTGAGAACTTCCTTTTCCACGGGGTTTCCCGAGAGTTCCAGCTAGAACAACCCAAGCCCTCTGTCATCTGCCAGCATGGCCTTGACCGTCGCATCTGCGATGTCAAGGTACAGACAGGCAGTAAACGATGAAATGCCGCACAGTCTGAGCCTCATTTATCACATTTTCCCTTTTATCTGCTGTAGCTGTCGAGCATTGGTTTGAACTAGTTGACAGACATGTGTGTCTGAACCTCCCACTGGAAGCTATTACATTAGCTCATTATGCCCAGAACTGTCCAGTGTGATGGAAAATGTGCAAATAGCAGCCAATAATAAAAGGAGGCCGCTGTGAACCTTTGTTTTAATGATGCATGACTCAGAAAGCACACTTTTGCACAGCTGGAGGAACTGCCTGTAACGAATGTAACGAATTCTAACACAAAGCTATTGATGTACAGCAACCATACACAACATGCATACACAACACCATGATGTGTGAAGTAACTTTGCGAGAAAACAAGTCTGTTTCACAAAATGTCTTTTTTGTATGTGAATACTAATAAGGATATTTTTAAAAACTCTGCCTGAGAGACCCTCATTAGTTTCAGACAACCAAGCAGCTGTGGCTACAGGCTATGCAGTGGTATATAAAGTACAGCCAGACTGAATTAAAAGTTTCTGCTACTAAATGATGGTTGTCTTTCAGCTGAGCTGCTTGCCGGGTCACTGTCGCACATCTGAGGAGCTGAAGTACACCATGACCCGACTGGCCATGGATGGAGTTGACCTCTTCGTAGTGGAGCATGGCTGTGCTGCCAACATCAGGGTAATTGGCACCAACCGTTTATGTATTGTATTTTAAGTAAATATATTTGCAAAAAAACTCCTGCACATCGTCTAGCTTGCAAAAATTATAAAGTTTAATAGCAGGCAACGTTTTGGTACTAGACCATCTTCAGCAATGCCTTGGGGTGGCAGTGGCTCAGTCCGTAGGGTTGCAGGTTCAAGTCCCCGTATGGACCGAAGTACGGAGTGTGGACCGGTGGCTAGAGAGGTGCCAGTTCACCTTCTGGGTACTGCCAATGTGCTCCTGAGCAAAGCACCGAACACCCCCCCAACCGCTCGGGGCGTCTTTTTCAATAAAAAAAGTATAAAGTAAAGATGCTTTACTACAGTTGCTTTGCTTGTAGATGGTCTAGTCCAGAAACGTTGCCTACTACTAAACTTTATATTTTTTTGTTTCTTTGAAACTTTTGACCTGATTCTTCCCTTCCGGCGCACCTGTCTCACGTTGTAGATGTGCAAAGTATTTTTCTGTACTAAGTAAATATATTTATCAGTTTAAATCCATGTCAGTTTGTGAATACGCTGTTAGATGTGTAAATAATTTTTTCTTACTTTCGTCCTCCCCAGACGGCCATCATTCGCGTAGCCAACTGCAACCTGCATAACCAGGCAGTGGGAGAAGGCATCAGCGCTGTGGTGCAGGACGTAAACATCCGACAGTACATTGAGCAGCAGCAGCACAGCGAGGCGACCAGGCTGCAGCCGGCCGGACAGGGTCAAGGTCTGGGTCAGCCGCTAGGTCTCGGTCAGCCCCCTTTGCTGCGACGCTCTGTCTGGCTGGAGGCGGGTTCAGTCAACCTGAACCTCATCACAGCAGACATCGCCCTGGCCGCTGACCACCCAGCCAAATGTGAAGTCCAGAGGCATTTTCTGGAGCAACACGATGCACAGAGCAAAAGGTAGAAAACACAGACTGTCAAGGTTATTTACTTTTCCAAGGTGTGTGTGTGTGTGTGTGTGTGTGTGTGTGTGTGTGTAATCAAGGGACACTGCTGGTAACGTAAAACCACTGTTTACAAAAGAAGTCAATGCTGAAACTTCTTTTTAATGTAAAAATGACTCACTGGCTTTAATACACCTCGGTATAAAGAGTCAGTCATACGATGTTCAGCTCGTAATGTAAAATAGGTCATTCAAACAAAACAAGATGATTCATTTTCTGTCATGTACGGTGATCCAGCTCATTATATGTGATAATCAGACTACTGTTATAATGAATTGAAGATCTCATAAATGGTCTGCAGGGAGCCATTATCAGTATAGATGTTCTTGTCTAGCTTTTAACTGGACATGGTGGTTTCTTATTTCTTTAGCTAAACTGCATGTGGGTTATGAGTAATGGTAAAGAATGTATGTATGTTCATTAATTATTCAATAGTCCCTTTCACACATAGTTGCCAGTAAATTACGGGGTTAACCTTTCAGGCACCGCTAGTGATTTTCACTATTCACTCATGCAGCCGCATTAAGGAACATTTCCACCTTGTGCCTTTTCACACTTGCCATGGAAATGCCAGAATAGGTGGGGGAAAGGACAGTCCAACAGTGCTTATAGCTGCGTGTTCCTACTTGCATTTTCCCTGAAATGTTACTAGGTCTTGAGGTGGGAAATTGTCAGAACAGATTATGTTCATGTGCATATTGATCCTTGCTCCCATTCACACATGATCGCATGCAGGAAAGGGCCCTACACATTTCAGAGAAAGACTGCACGTGTGAAAGGGGCGTATGAGTGTATGCCAATGCAAAACCCAGTTCTGGAAACCTGTCAGGACAAATAAATGATAATCAGATGTTGACTTAGAAAGGGAGACCAATGCAACATTTTATCTACATGTGTCTGTCTGCAAGCCTAGACAAAATCTTACAGACATACAGAAACTTCATCTATCTCTCCCTTTACATCAGACTCTGGTTCCTGTGGCCAGAAGAGACTGGCATTCGCAACAAGCGCAGCCGGAACCGCTGCGGCTGCCTCGGAGGCTGCAGGTTCTTTGGAGGTACCAACATGGGCCTGGACTTCTTCAAGCTTGAAGAGCTCACACCTTCCTCCTCCTCTGCGTTCTCTTCTTCCAGCACAGAGTCAGACATGTCTTATGGCCAGTCTTTGCTACAGCCAGGGGAGTGGATTATTACCAAGGAAACGCCCAAAGTGGATGGTATGCATTTGCAAAGATTTAATATAGATTTCCTGATACTCCCCAGAGGTTCTTGAGTTTTTTTTGTTTTTTTTTAGGTTTTTTTGTGCAACACCAAGCAAATTAAGAATATTTATTTAAATGCAACAATGTTGAATGAATTGCTAGAAAAAAAACTGTTCTTCCAGTACAGGGACTACTGGGAGTTATATTGCAGGTCTCTGTTTATCTAGGAGTTCATTACATTGGAATTATTGATAATATAATATACATATATATACATGCATATAATATAAATTAGCTT
>NC_135874.1:20814200-20856700 GCF_031162955.1 Sander vitreus | reverse complement strand
CGCCAACTATTTTGATAATCGATTAGTCGGTTTGAGTAATAAAAAAGACAAAAGTAAAATAAATTCTTCTTAAATGTGAATATTTTCTAGTTTCTTCTCACCTCTGTGCCAGAAACTGAATATCTTTGAGTTGTGGACAAAACAAGACATTTGTGGATGTCGTCTTGGGCTTTTGGGAAACACTGAGCCACATTTTTCACAATTTTTTTACATTTTATAGACCAAACAACAAAAAAGTCAACAGATTGATCGACTATGAAAATAATCGTTAGTTGCAGCCTTACTGCTGACTACATCTTATCCGTTTCCAGCTAAACAGACCCAAAGCAGAAAATCCATGTTATGTACTTCTTTACACATGAAGTAAATGTCAGACTGACTAACTGACGTGATGTGCATTCTTCTTAGAAAACAATTAGTTTTTAGAAATGTCTTATGATATATTGTCTCTAGAAGTGTATTATTCAACTTTTGTTTTTGTTAAAGAAGGAAAAGAAAATCTCAATACAGTCGAATCGCAATACTTCTAGAATCGCAAAAAATGAAAATTGCAATACAAATCGAATCGGCAACCAATTATGGTGAAAAATTTAATCGGGACAAAAGCATATTGTCCCAGCCCTAGTCTTTAAGTTATTGCCCACATTACCCTATATATTTAATTAAAAACCTATCCACTTAAAAAAAGTGTGTTTTTTTGTATTTGTATATCTCATTATACTCAACAGCATCCAAAGTACTGTATGTATTCCTTCACACTGTCCCTTAAAGCAGCAGCCTATGCTGTGTTTTTATTATTATTATTATTAATAATATATGACTCATGATCCGAGATCATCTCTTTGTTCCACCACAGTACACCATACACCCCGCTGGATAAGAGGGCTATGGAGAACACCGATGAGGACACGACGACAGATGACTGGACTCTGGAGCAGCCCTTAGCTCAGACCAGGACCACTGCCATCGTGGAGGTGAAGGGAGCCGTCAATGTGGTGCTCACGCCCCTTGTGGCTGAATCTCTGGACAGGTAGTAACTATTTTTCATGAAGATTGTTTTGTATCTGTCTGTTGTAATAGAGTTTGGATTTGGTCATGCTGCTTTATTGATCACATCTCCCTTAAAACTAGCTTTTCAATCTCAGTTTGAAAACCCCGATAAGAAAAACAAGATTGGCTAACTGTCTTTCTCACACCACACATTCTTAGCACAAATTGGACTTGAAGCCAATTTAATCCCTAAGCACACTGTATCTTAGATCTATAATTCCGTTGACACTGATTGAGAGTCTGGTCCTGCTCTTGGTTGTTTACCAGTGTGCATCTTTGCCAAAGGCTAACAGTTCTGGGTTTGTCTTACAAGCATCTAGCCCTTGGTTGGTGCAGTAATGAGATGGGTAAACTGTAGCTAGGAGATTGAAGCGAGGCTAACCTCCAAATACTGACATAGTACGTTTTGATTCTGCTTTGAAAGGGTGATTTTTTTATATCTGAATCAGTTCGGATCAAACATTTAGTGTTTGAAGTCACTGTTGTTTTTGTTGTTGTTGTTTTTTACAAATGTAACTAAATAAAACAAAATATATATAACCTTATGAAATTGTATTGTTTTATTACAGCGGTCTGTCCGTTTTGTCTCTTTCAGGTACATCGAATCCATGGTCCACTTTGCCAGTATTCGTCATCCTGCAGCTATTCTGGATGACCTGCATGGGAAAGTCCTCAATGAAGCCTATCAGATCAGCAAGTCCACAGTCACTGAGTCCGTAAGTACAACAGTGCACAGAACGGAGCAATACAGCTTGATGTGTTAATATTTATTCATCGTGATAGAGGTTTTTGAATGTTGGCATACAGCTTAAAGGTGCAGTAGGTAAGACTTATAAAACTAACTTTCTGTCATATTAGCTGAAACTGACCCTATGTTCGAGTAGAACTACATGAAGCAGGTCATTTAAATTGCTCCCTGTTCAGATGCACCAGTCAGGGTCGGGGGGGGGTGTCTAACTACATGTCAATCACTGCTCATGCACACACATTCATTCTCCCTTGTGGGGGGAGGGGCTTAGGAGACCGTTTTGGGGTTTAGCGGAAAGGGGCGAGGGACTGAGAAGTTCTCGATGTTCAAATGTTTTGGGCTAAGTCCTGGATCTTCACAATCCTACCTACAGCACCTTTAATAATCAGTGTTTGAGAATCAAATCACTCCAATATAAGTTGATTCAAATCACAAAGAGAGAGCTTTAATTCCTGTGATAGTGTCACTCAATAGTATGAAAATATGCTTCCAAATTTTTGTTGGCTTTGTTGCCTGATGAGTGTTTTTGGATCTGGATCCACACAGAGCCAAACAGGCAAGCAGGAGCACAAGCTGTCCAAGACCGAGGGCACAACCCCTGGCTCCCTCAACATCGCCCATGGCCAGACGGACCTGTCCGTCAAACCAGATAATGTGAAAATCAAGGGCCTCCAAGCCAACGTCTCCATCCCCAAGGTAAGACCCGTGACCCGGAATAATGTGAGGCCAGCAGCGGGCCTTAAACTGTGCTCTGACCAAAAGAGGTTCAAGAGCAAGCACAGACTCATTAGCATTGCTGTACATCACTTTACATTTAAACAATGAATAAACAATACGCTCAGTATTTGTGTAGGATAATACGAAATTAAGCATATACTATCGAATCCATTCAGCTTCGTGGCCAGGTTAGCTCAGTTGGTAGAGCAGTATATAGAGGTTTACTCCTCGACGCAGCGGCCGTGGGTTCGACTCCGATCTGCGGCCCTTTGCTGCATGTCATTCCCCCTCTCTGTCCTCTTTCGTGTCTTCAGCTGTCCTGTGGAAATAAAGGCCTAAAATGCCCCAAAAAGTATCTTAAAAAAAAATATAGATTTTTTTTTATTTATTTTTTATTGCCCTTTTTACATCTTCATATAGACAAATACCAAAACAATCTTACATTTGGGAAAGCTAATCATTTTATCACTGTATTCATCCCTGTGGAACAATAATTTGATTCTTGTGGCCATCGCTATTATTTATGTCCACAGCATCAGTTAAGTTCTTTATTAGAGAACAATATTTTACAGCACAGTGGGGTTTAGGTTTCTATTTGTTGTCAGTTATCTTTATGTTTGGTTCTCTTTTCCTGCAGATGAACCTTTGCCTCCTGCAGGCTTCTGTAGAGGAGGGGTCACCGTCATGCTCCAACAAGTGTGTCACACATGTGTCTCTGGTGGCGCTGTGCTTCGACAGGATTGCCACCCAGTTCAGAATGAACAGGTAAGGCCTCCACTACTCTGTGTGTGTGTGTGTGTGTGTGTGTGTGTGTGTGTGTGTGTGTGTGTATAACTATATTCATGGGGTCCAAAAACCGGGAGTCCACTATACTTGTGGGGTCCCGACAGCTTTGTGGGGCCAAAATACTGGACCCCACAAGTTTAAAGGGCTGTTTGAGGGTTAAGACTTGGTTGTAGGATTATGGATATAATTAGGTTAGGGTAAGGGTTAAGGTTAGGCATTTAGTGATGGTTAAGGTTAGTGTAAGGGGCCATGGAATGCATTATGTCAATGACGGGTCCCCACGAAGATGGTGCCACAAACGTGTGTGTGTGTGTGCAATGACTAAGATGTTTGGAGTATATGCGCAAATGTGTCTGCTATAAAATGCCTGCTGGTACATTCAGTTGTCGTCGTTTGGATGTCATTCAAGACATTCAAACATTCAAGAGTACCATTCACTATATTTGTAGGGTGGCAATCTCTGTGAATTTGGAAATAATTCACTTAGATTTATATTCTTCTATTCATTACTAATTCTCATTTACAAAAGGTGATGTGTGTTTTGTACTCTGAACAATAGTGTTTAGAGTACAAAATCAATTTCTTTGACTCCACCACATCTGACATGTGCTTAAATGTGACAGCTGCCCAGCTGAAATACAAACCCACAGTTTCTTTCTACTCGTTTCAGGGGTATTGTAGAGGAGACGCCCAACGCCACGGAACATGGCCGACCATCAGTCATGTTGGAGAAGTACGCCTCAGCCACCAAGATGCAGCCTCAGTCTTCTGGCTCGCTGCGCTCCAACGCGGGCATCGAGAAAGGCAAAGAGATCGCCGCCAGGCTGAACATCCACCGTATTCACAGCCAGCTGCGAGGCCTCGACTCCACAGGTTGGTTCAGGAGGACAACAGCCCTGTTTGATCCCTTGTGCCACTTTTTAAAGTGGTCCACTGATCTTTTACATAACCTACAGCCTCTTTGTTAATATACCGTACTAGCTGTCCCTAAACAGTATGCAAAAATGCCCTCACTTGATCTACAGGACCAAGCAAAAGTATTTAGATGCTTTCACTGTTTTTACATTTTATTTGTAATATAGTCTTTTTCAATTTTTTTTCTTTCTCCTCAAGCACTTTTTTGTCAAAATGTTTAACAGGAAACATCCTAGTAATGTAGTTGCGTTGTTTCTTATGCTTTCGTAGACATTGGCACATGTGCAATCACAGCAATCCCGTTTGAGAAGTCCAAAGTGCTGTTTGGCCTGGAGGAAATGGAGGAGTTTTCAATGGTGGATGAAACCGAAGCCCAGGCCACAGCAGGTGATCTCGGCCGCTCTGCAACATCTCTTGAGAAATGGGGCTGGATTATGTTTGAATGTGGCATCGAGAACCTCACTGTCAAAGGTAAAGACATCCGAGTCATCACTTGCATTGAGAACAACAAAGACGAGTTGCATTTTGTGTACAGATTTGTGAATTTGTTACGCTTTCTGTTGCAGGGGGACGCCAGTCAGGAGCCATTCTTTACAATTCGTTCGGTGTGATGGGACGCTCCGACACTGGGGGGAAGACGGGTATGTCTAAGTCCAATGGTTCGACAGGCTCTCAGACGGGCAGTGGTTACAGCACCGACGTCTCTGATGACAACCTGCCACATGATGCTATCAGCCCGGCCTCTGATGCCAATGAACACTCGGACTCAGACGACCAGGTTAGAAATGATATTAGTATGCTATTCTGAAGTGGCTAAAAAAAAACACTGCATCTATCCCTCAGATCTTTATTGCTCAGATTTTAAAAACAAAAATAAATTGGAGCCAACGTCAAACCTGCTTTAACACTAGCCAAACCTAAAATCTGGAGTATTTTATTTTATGAGCTCAAACCCAGTTAATATCTGAATTTTTACCATGGCATTTGAATGTCACAGTCCGTTGTTAAGCTCCACGTCTTCTCTTAAGGTCGACAAACGCATAAAACCCTTTTTAGCTCTGCTGACAGTGACCTCAAACATCAACTTATGTGAGGACAAAATGAATTCTCTTCGAGCCAATTTCTTCATTTTATCTGCACCTTACTGTGTTAAAACATAACTTAGGGCAAGCTTACTCGCTCCGAAATGTCATAGAAAGTGCAGGTGGATGTGAACGTGTTAACAGAGAGTCAAAGCTCCACGGCACTGATCTGACGGGACACACGTGCAGCTAGTCTCATTACAAAAGTTATGGATTATTTTTTGTTTTGTTTTTGTCTTTCTTTTCTGTTTCTACGTTTTATATTTTGCAAACATGCAATCTTTGATTCAGATTTGAGTAACTGTCTTGTTCATTAAGACTTGCGCAGATCCATATCAAACAATTACATTTCTTCGAAATGATCAGAGCGAGAAGAAAAAGATTAAAGTCATCAAACTTGGAAACATCCACTCTGATCTAGAAAATAAGCCATGATGGCAAATCAAAGCTGTAATCGGGCTGACAGTGATGTCTTGGGGGCTCCAGTCACACACGATAGCCATCAAATCTAATCCAAAACTGCAATACTGGAACTTATTCCCACTAGCCTGTCTCATCCACCTGTTAAATTGTGTGATCTTGTGCTCTGCAGGATGAAGGAGTGGAGTCGGACGACCTGAAGAAAGACCTCCCACTCATGCCCCCGCCACCTGACTCCAGCAGCATGAAGCTGACCATTAGGGAGATCTGGTTCAGTTTTGCTGCTCCCACAAATGTGCGTTCACCTTCACAGGCCATCTCCAGGTATGACATATAGATCTCTTTTAAACACATTTTTACAAAAACAACTACCACATCACACTGTCATCTGGTTGAGATTGAAGTGGCAGTGATATTGTGTTGTAAGTAGAGCTGCACCGATAACAACTTTCTAGGCCAATTCCGATTTTCTTTGAGTTAAGCCAGCCGATACTGATTTTAGCCGATTACTATTTAATTTTTTCTAACCACTTTACAGCACACACACATATTTATTTTCTATCTTTTCTTTAATAGAACATTTTGCACAGAACATAGAAAAAAATTTGAACAGATAATGGATCACTATAAAATAGAACTATATATATACACACATCTAAAGTGCAACGTTAGAACCATTTCCTTTTCACATCCAATATCCAACTAAAAAAATGTGATTTTGGTTTTTTGGTGTCGTCCCTCCACACCCTACGTTTTCCTTGCAGGTGTTGCATATTGCAAACTTGTTATCTTCTGCACACACGCTGAAGAATTTCCAAACAGCTGACATGTTGCAGGTTAATTCACGAGGTTCCCTGCATGTGCGAGAATAGCGCGGACACGCGGCGGAAAAGTTGAGAGAAAGGGGGGAAAAAGAGACTGTGCTGTCGCGTCCGTGTGTGTGCGTGCGTCCTTCAGAACTGTAACTCGTATAACTTATGTTGTCAGTTAATTGTAGCATTGACCGGCATGAAATCGGCATATGTCAGACTGACCTGCCGGTCGCCGGTCATGGCCGAACACGTGAAAACCGGCCAATTCAGATGCGGACCTGTCAGCCTCACAGGGCCGGTTTATTCTGAGTGTGTATTGTGGACCTGAGTTTTAATTAGAAGTCAACTCCCAATTGCAACACGTCTTGTGTCTGCAGTTGAGAATAAAGGAGCTGAAATCAATTTCTTGACTCTCAAGTTGTGAGATAAAACAACACGATGTTGACATGTTGTTGACATCATGATATGCCGCGTTCTATTTACCTCGGAACTCTGATTTTCCAAGGTCAAAGTCGGAAACGCGCCCCCTGACCTCAGATTTCCGAGCTCGGAACTCGGACAACCTGGCAGTAGCCCCGAGTTCAAAATCCAACATGGCTGCCCCCTGTATCAACAGTTGTGAAAAGCTGCAGTAACATAAAGTTAGAAGCACTTCTGTCTTATTGGTGTTGCTAAATCAGTCGTTCACACAGGCATGTTTGACTTCTATCTGTGGAGATGTTGTTACGATGTTTGCATGCACAAAAAACGACGTAATGCGTTGTTATCAACTGGTATTTCTAACAATAGCTAACCGGGCTAGAGCTAATGAAAACAATGAAAATCCGACTTTTAAATGGAACGCATTCAACTCGAGTATGACTTAATTCCCAGCTCCGGCTTCCGAGTTCCAAGGTAAATAGAACGCGGCATTAATACATTACATACAGTGTTTTATCTATAACAGGAGGGAAAAAACGGTAATTCAGGATACACTGATCAATAGTTTTGACAAGGTGATCAAAGCTCCTCTGACTCTTTGTTGTGTTTTCACAGGCAGTTGAATCTGCTCAGCACAGCCACCCCTGCCATTGGAGCCTGGTTGGTTCCCATCGACCAGCTGAAATCTTCTCTACGCAAGCTGGACATGGAGGGCACACTGCGCGTGTGCGCTGTTATGGGCTGCATCATGACCGAAGCTCTTGAGGTCAGCAACACATCTAATTCATGTTATTTATAATATCAAATCATAACAAGAGTTATCTCAAGACACTTTACAGATAGTAGTAGGTCTAGACCACACTCTATAATTTACGAAGACCCAACAGTTTGCCACGAGCAAGCATTTGGTGCAACAGTGGCGAGGAAAAACTTCCTTTTAGGCAGAAACCTCGGACAGACCCAGGCTCTTTGTGGGCAGCATCTGTCGCTGCCGGTTTGGACACTGATACAGATATACAGATGTAGAGAAATATGATTCATAATAATTGTGGCAGTTGGAATGATGAACAGTGGCATAGTAGCAAAACTATAACTATAAACTACAACTATTATTTCTAGTCATAGTGGAACTATGACTAGAAATAATAATTGTAGCGGGGTGTAGTAGGGCACAGCAGGGCATGGAGCAAGACCACGGCGGCAGCCGCAACCATGATTTAGGTGCCACCCCAATCCAAGGAAAACTGCGAGGCAAGAAAACACAAGGACTCCGGGGAATAAGCTCCCCGGAGATAAGTTAGTAACAAGCATTTCTGGGACAGAAGATGCAGATGGAAAGAGAGAGGAAAACAGTGTGTCAAAGGAAGTCCCCCGGGAATCTAGACCTGCAGCAGCATAACTATGAGCTGGTCCAAGGCAAACCTGAGGATCTGTCGACCGAAACAAATATGAAGAATTGTCCAGTATCCTCCTCTTGATTTAATCAGTCAGCATTTTTATCAAACCCCATTTTTAACCAGCTTTTCAATGAGAATGAGTCCAAAACCTCCAACATCTATTTTCACTTGACGTGCACTAGTTTGAAACCTGTTCTCATTGCCCAACAGAAAAAGAGCATCCACATCCCCATCCGGAGCAAGTACAACCGTGTGACTAAAAGAGCTCGCTACCTGCATGAGAATCCCTCCTGCATGCTTTGTAACATCCTTCACCGCTACCTGCAGCAGGCTGACTACTCTGTCATTGAGGAGGCTACCATGGTAAGTGCGAGGCCTCTGAATCTGTTCTTTTCCATTAGCTACATTTCAGGAAACTCCAACTTGACCATGTGTAGTTAAATGATAAATGATAAATAATTAATCTCTATCTTCTACATAACTGCACAGAATACCTGCAACCTGCACTTTGGTCTTTAATGCTTCTTTTGCACTTCTGGTTGGATGTCAACTGCATTTCATTGGCTCTGTACCTGTACTCTGCTAAATGACAAAGTTGAATCTAAATCTAATCTAATCTAAATGGCTAGTAAAATTAATATGATCTCATTTGGACTCGTTAAATAAAAAATAAAAATCGCCACTTAATTTAAGTGGTCTTAAAGTGCTCTTGGCTCTGCTTCACTATTTTAATGAATCCATCACCAGTGGCACTAATCCAGTTCTTCCCTCTTATCTTTTCCATCCCAGAATGATGGTGTTCCAGCCCTTGTGACTCTAAAAAAGGGTCTGGTTGCTTTGGCCAGACAATGGATGAAATTTATAGTGGTCACTCAGGGCTTCAAAGCTATTGGTCTGATGAGGCCCAATCAGCTTGCCAAACCCAAGGAGCCTCAGCAGAGCCTGGGCGAGACGATCTTGGGCCTGGACAACGGTGCTGCGCTGCAGAGTGACACCAGCGCCGATGGAGCTGAATTTGAATTTGACGCAGGTGGGAACTTACAGCTTTCAGTGTGCTAATACTATTTTGACCCACCCGTCTGTTTACCACAGATGGACAGTGAAGCTCCTAACCTCTACTTCTCAGTGTTTGCACAGATATAAGTAGACGTTTATCACTTGTAAGCAGAATGGAGATTTAGACATAAATGATATAGTAGGAATCTTCAGACTTTACTTTTGCAGCAGTCATATGGTTCTTTTAGGAGTTTATTTGATGTTATTATTGTGAAGCCACAGTGAGTGAACACACCATGTTGCTGGAGGGAGCATGCAGTCGGCCCCCGCCAAAAGAAGCAAACTCTGGCCCTGTCAGCGGAGTGGAGATCATGAGGAAACTGTCCAAGTCCCATACACACAACGAGTCTGCACTCAGGATAAAGGTACACCTTTGAGAATTCTGTTCCTGTTATCTGTTGAAAATCCATACTGGGTTGCATGAGATTGTGCAGGTATACCTTATAAATGCAATGTATACATGCTCATTTCTAGCTCCAACTACCATTCTTTCCATTATTGATTAATCTGCTGACATTTTATAGACGGAACAACTGAGAGAAAAAGTCTCAGCTCTACACATTTTCACAGCTGTACTGTGCCACGCTGTATGTTAACCAGATTGTGTAGATAACAGTATACAATTTTCCTAAATCCAGCCTACAAAATTGCCAAACATTCTGTAGCTCCAACTCCTCAAATGTGTCTTCTGCGATGGTCAGTTTGGGATTTGGACTGTTGATTGGACATTTTGCAGACCAAACTGTTAAGCAATGAATCCATGTGTGTGAAATTTGATTGTTGTCCTTTACTCCAGTGTTAGGTTTCCCTTTTGACAGAGATGTTATTCTCTGTTTCCTGCCCGGGGACTACAGATGAAAATAAGTTTATAGCTAACTCTGGTACTGCTAAGGAGCTTAGTGCACTGCCCCTGTCAAATAAATAAAAATAAATAAATAATTAAATAATCAGCAGATGTATCAATCAGTTGCAGCCCTAAAAAAAACAATTCGTACTTTAGGAAAGTGACATTTTACAGCAGACTGTGCTGTCCTGACTGGTGTGAAGGTGATTCCACTGTTGGAGAGCCAGAAAAGAGCTGGCACTGAGTGGAGGGATGACATTTTCCTCTCCTTCTCTCTGCCTAATCCAATGTGTTTGTTTATACCATCTCAGGGTCTGCTGTTCAACATCGCCTCTTTTCCCCCCATAAATGGATCATGGCCGTCACCATGTATCCCACTCATCTTTGCCTATGGCTTTTTTATATTTCAGTGTGGTATGGTGTGAACATAATCTGTACATCTGTCATACCCAGGGCTCCCATCCATACCAGTCGCTGAGCTACACCAGCGGTGACACAGCAGCTGACTCACCAGCCCATGTGAGCCGTGTCGGCCTGCCAGCTAAGGACAGCCCCAGGAAGGAGAGCCTCCTGAGTAATCTGACAGGCAGTTTTCGGAGTCTGCACAATCTGCTCGAGGGCATGCCCCAGAGGAACGAACCGTCTGCCGCTACCGCAGCCAAGAGCAGCTCCCTCACTCGCACAGGTACTCATGCCCCCGGACCGCCGTTGTGTTGCACCGCATCGTACCACAGGATGTAGAAGGTCCTGGTAGCCACAGAATAGTGTTCACTTGATTACAACATGTCTTCTTGTCAGGACATCAAAGGGGAGAGAGAAGGGGATTGACATGCAGCAAAGGGTCGGAGTCGAACCCGCAGCCATTGTGTCGAGGAGTAAACCTCTATAGATGGGCGCCCGCTCTACCAGGAGAGCTAACCTAGGCGTCCGGCACAGATCTTTTTATTTAGTACATGAGCCCCGTCTCTGTGCACAACGTAGAGTTTTTCCTGCGCGTCTCTACGACGTGTAACGTTGGACAGCAAATCACAAATATGATTATTTCTTGGGAGAAGCATGCAGCGTGCTTATTGGCTCACTGACGCTGATGAGATTTACTCCTTAGGTATCGAAATTGGGTATTGAATGACGAGGCATTTTTCCATACTCGACACTTTAGAGGCAGTTTGGTCGGTGCCTAAAAAGTATTAGTCCAGCCTACTCAACATACAGCATCCCCTGCTCCTCCTCTACATGTTTTGGTTCCTTATTGTTGTTAAAGACCATGACTGTTAATGAGTGTGTGTGTGTGTGTGCGTGTGCGCGTGCGTGCTTGAAAGATTGCTCAAACCCTGTCGTCGTCATAACTTTTAGAACCCCCAAATTAAAATGTACAATACCACGTGTGCCCTGATGATGCAGGATTAAAAAATGATCCGTGGACAGCAGTCGGTATCTGTGTGATGTCCAGTTTTTCTGTTGTCTTTTTCCGTGATGTAATGTGCTCTTAATCTCTTTCTTCTGGGGCTCAGGAAACAGTTTAGGGACAGACATGCTGACCGAGCACCCGCTGCTGTCGGAGCCCTCCTCCGTCAGCTTTTACAATTGGATGTCCAATGCTGTTGGCAACAGGACGGGGGCTGTCACCCAGGACTCCCCGCTTAATCGCTCCCAGCACAACAGCCTGCAGACAGGTCAGACATCGTTTTGCCTTGGATGGGAAGTTTTAATTGTATGTCTACTGCAATCACATGGGAAAAGTAACTACATTTACATACTGTGAATCGTTTTTTTCTGAATCAAAAATCGATATTGAATCGAATCGTGACATTTTCTGAATCGTGGACCCCTACTTGAGGCCAGCTATGTTTTCTTTGTTATTAAATGTTTGTTTTTTTTGCTGTTAGAATAGATACTAACATTTAACACCTTTTTTGAGCTTCAGCTAGTACAGCAGCTATAACATATCAGAATTTATATATATTGTTGCTGTTTTACTAGACCCACTGGATTCACCTGTCAACCACTACCAGTACCAACAACTACCAACACTTAACAGCCCAGAAGCAGAAGGAGGTCAGGGATTGTTGCTCAGTGTTGTGCTGATGGTATTGGTGACCTAGTTAGCAAGTTAGCAGTTAGTTTGTCCCGCTTTTTTGTTAGTTAGTTTAATAGTCACCTAGAACTCTGTGTCGATCTATCCCACAGAAAAACCTGGAAACAGGTAGGTTGTTGGTGTGTAAATAAAATAAGATTACCATCATTCATGCTGGAGGGAAGTTGATTAGACTTTTAACAATTAATACTGTATATTATGGGGCAAAGCCACTATGTGTGTATGTTTGTTTCTGTGATTATAGCATATATCAAATTATTTTTGATTGTTTCATTCAGAAGTTTGTATTTGTTGAAAGATGAGACAAACTCAGTGGCAGTGTGCATCGCTGTCTGTCACTGTCTTTTTTGATACTACCACTAGGGGGCACCAAAGTCGGGAAATTCAAATCCTACCTATAGTGCTCTTTAAACAATAAGACTACTATGAGGACAAACATCGTCACGCTGGAATACAGTTGCTCTCGTTTAATCCACTCAGCTTTCCAGTCATTCCCAATGTATGCAATTCCAAGATTGTTTAAGGACCTCCCAGTATGCAGAAATATTCAAAAATGGCCTTTTACATTTTAGAAAAATAACACATGTATACTGCATGAGAAAAACTGCCTGGTTATTGCCTAAACTGCATGGGATTAGCATGGTCATGTCTGTAAAGAGGAGAGTCATGACCATACTGACAAGCTAGCATGACATGATTGGTGCCATTGGATTCCCCATCTAGTTTCATGTGATACCAATATCTTCACTTTTTTGATACTACCACTAGGGGGCACCAAAGTCGGGAAATTCATATCCTACCTATAGTGCTCTTTAAACAATAAGACCAAGATTGCATTGTATTTGCAAGAAGTTGTCTTCATTGAGTGCCATATGGATGAGTTTTACCATTCAGAGCAATTCATGCGTATTTAGACAAGATGTCAAAGCAGTTTGAGCAAACAATGCAAACCTACAGTATCTGTACACTAATACCAGTACAGAGACGGTACATGGCCAATACTGAGGATCAATCAAACACCAAACACCTCCTAGGTTATTAGTGGCCATCTAGTCCAGCAGCCCTCTGACATCCATCCATCCATCCATCCATCTTCATCTGCTTATCCGGGGTCGAGTCGCGGGGGTAGCAGCTCCAGCAGGGGACCCCAAACTTCCCTTTCCCGGGCCACATTAACCAGCTCCGACTGGGGGATCCCGAGGCGTTCCCAGGCCAGTTTAGAGATATAATCCCTCCACCTAGTCCTGGGTCTCCCCTGAGGCCTCCTCCCAGCTGGACGTGCCTGGAACACCTCCCTAGGGAGGCGCCCAGGGGGCATCCTAACCAGATGCCCGAACCACCTCAACTGGCTCCTTTTGACGCAAAGGAGCAGCGGCTCTACTCCGAGCTCCTCACGGATAACTGAGCTTCTCACCCTATCTCTAAGGGAGACGCCAGCCACCCTCCTGAGGAAACTCATTTCGGCCGCTTGTACCCTGGATCTTGTCCTTTCGGTCATGACCCAGCCTTCATGACCATAGCTGAGGGTAGGAACAAAAACTGACCGGTAGATTGAGAGCTTTGCCTTCTTGCTCAGCTCTCTTTTCGTCACAACGGTGCGATAAATTGAATGTAATACCGCACCTGCTGTGCCGATTCTCCGACCAATCTCCCGCTCCATTGTCCCCTCACTCGCGAACAAGACCCCAAGGTACTTGAACTCCTTCACTTGGGGTAAGGACTCATTCCCTACCTGGAGAAGGCACTCCATCGGTTTCCTGCTGAGAACCATGGCCTCCGATTTAGAGGTGCTGATCCTCATCTCAGCCGCTTCACACTCTGCTGCGAACCGATCTAGTGAGTGCTGAAGGTCACAGGCCCTCTGACATGCCATTAAAAATGGGCTTAATCATATAAAATGTGTTTGATATCAAAACAGTGAATTGGTAGCTTATTAAACTCTCTGGAATCCTTTGTGACTGTGCTACAGGCCTGCAGCAGAGCTACTGTGATGGATAGATGAAGTCCTGTTGTTTCCTCACTGTTCCTGCCAGACATTGTGTGAGAACCAGAGCATGTTAGTGGAGTTTAGCAACCTGAAATGTTTGTTCATGCCTCACAGCGCTGCTCTTTCCTACCCTCTGTGACTCAGAAGATGTGTGGGAGCACAGAGGAACAAACGGCTGCATTTTGCACTTGTTTTATCCTCCCTCAATAGTCGTTTAGTATTTGGATTCACCCACTTGAGATTTGAAAAGATACATCTTACCATCACAATTTAGCAGAGCACTTTTGATTGTGTGGATCTGTGCCCAAGACAGTAAGCCATTTCCTGTGGTCTGTCTCTGCTGTCCCGGCTGTTCGTTTTTTATTAGTGATTCTCACTCCTTTTTCGGGGGCAGACCAATACATTTGCAAAAATTAAATGACAAAAACCTGAAGAAGCTCTCCAGCACACCTCTGTCCAAGTGAGAAGTTAAACCTCCTGTGAGCTGTCATCAGCGACAATAGCCAGCAAAAATGTCCCACTCTGACATTCATTGCAGCAGAATGATTAAGTTTCCTGTTGGTTTCGGAGAGCAATTTGAGCAAAGACACCACCAGTTGATGTTTGCTCTCAGCAGCTGAGGTTCTGGGGGCTTCCTGCTGCCGGCCATATCCTCCCCGCTGCATCTGCAGCCTCCGTCGGCCTCTCTCTGGCGAAGTACGGATACGGCTGAGCCACAGAGACACAGAGAACATTGGATAGAACTGCAGGCTTTCTTTCACACCATATCCCTATCCCAGATAGATAGAGATAAGGTTGAGGAGGTTTCATTTTTTTCCTTTAACAGAATGTAATGTGGCTGTTAACATCTATAATGTTGGCTCTCTGTAATTCCATGGTCGCCTTCCATTTAATTCACTCTTTAACATACAGTGTTTGTCATGAGGAGGTGGAGTGGTAAAGTGTATCACCCTACAGCACTCTACTTACCCACTGCTGCTTATACTGACATATCCATCTGTTTTCAAGTAACATACTGCCACTGAGCTGCTCCTCTGCTCGCATGCTATGGTGTGAATATATCCTGCAGGAAAACACAACAGTAGTTCCCTGGACCGGCCTGGTCTCACACCACATGTATCCCAAACCTCTCTTCCAATCCCTTAGGTGGGGCGTGTAACCTGCCTACAATCCCCTCAGCATCAGACTTCAACACAGTGCTTTCCAGCGACCAGAACACCCTAGATGGGACCCACTCCCAGCACTCCCAGCACAGCACCAGCCAGGACGAAATGGCCGACATTGAGGAGGGCAACCAGTGCCCAGCTGCCGTTCAACTGGCTGATGCTCAGGTGCTGTGACTACACCTGTCAGCGTTGCTTTGTCTTTTGTTCCAAATGTTGTGCTTGCTGTCTAAACCTTCACCAGGCAGGCAATCAACTAAAATCAGTATTATTATTTTTATTTGTGTTGGTACCATGGAAATGTGCAGAATATTTAGGATTAAAATACATCGATTTGCAAATGCTGTAGTGTCACTTATGCCAGATTGAAAAACAAAGGGATCTACCGTATATCTGTGTGCCTGAATAAATGAGCTTTGCAAACGCCTCTGCAAACGCCCGTCTTCATTTTGTGCCTCGATATCGGTTTCCCACCCTCAGGTTGTCTTCAAGCCTTTGCTGAACTACACAGGCATCCAGGCCCAAGACGCCACTCCTCTTAGTTACAAGATGTATTTCGGAGAGCACCTGTCTTTTTCTGGCAACCTTGAGTGTCTCAGAGCAGACATCGTGGACTCCGACACCTCCAAAGAGCGGAAAAACAAAAGGTCCAGGAGGTAAAATAAATCCTAATCATTACCAAAAACGGAAAAGGATTTGGAATTTTTTCCTTTCTTGTTGACGTTTTAGTGTTTTGTCACTCTAAATGTAAGTATAGAACGTCTGCTAAATACCTACATAACCCTCTGTCTGTCTGTCTGTCTGTCTGTCCCTCTATCTTCAGACAAGGCATGGTGAACCTCCCTCCGCTGGAGTTCAAGCCCGCGCTGCTGATTGAGACGTTTAGCCTGAATGCAGTGGTGATGGAGAAATCTGCCAGCGCTCCGCAGGGCCCCACCGCCGCTCCGCTGTCCTTCCACGACCTCAACCGCCGCCACTACAACACATTCCACTGTGATTTCACCACGGCCTGTCAGGCCATCAGCCAGCGGGTCGACATGGCCCTGGTGCGCCTCATCCACCAGTTCAGCACCATGATCGACGACATCAAGGCCACGCAGACCGACATCAAGCTGAGCCGCTACACTGCCGGCTCGGCCTCCCCGACGCCCACCTTCAAGGCCCGGCCGTACCGCCACTTCAGGTCCTCTGACTTTAGCCGCAGCTCCCGGGGCAGCCTCAACGGGGCGGGGCGCAGCGGAACCCAAACCCTGAAGAGCAAGAGAGGGGTGGGTGGAGGAGGCGCAGGCGTTGCTGGGGGTTTACCACCTAATGGGCCTCCATCAGGCATGGACACGCTGGGGAGAAGGGAGCCGCGAGGACGAAGCTCCCTCGGACGTTCAGAGCGACGCACCTCAAAGGTAACTTTTTATTAAGATTTTTTTTTTTAAAACACAAAGGTCAGAACCATACATTTAAAGACATGAAGTGCAACATGAAATCAACTTGGAACCCATCCAGAGTGTTTGTTTTCATATTTAAATATGTCCCATAGATTTCCCAGTTTCAGCATCCAAAGCATCCAAATCCATTTCAAAGTCTAGGAGCCCAATTAACTAATTAAAGAAATTGTAAAAGTGTATGAGGGCTTAGTACATTATGATATGAGTGTATTTTAGTGCTCACTTATGTCTCTTAAGTTGTTGCAGAAGTTTTGGGGTTGAAACCATTTGTTACACAGATTTAGTGCGCAATTTAACCATTTTTTTACCACTCGAGAATTGATAAAAAAATAGTCAGAAATCCCTCAAATACAACATTAAGACACCAAGACCTTGAGGAACACAATAGAAAAATCCATGCTGGTATTTGGTATCAAAAACATTTGACATTTGGAGATTTCTGCAAGAATTGCATTTCTTTGGCGATTGGATGGTGAGCACTTCTGTTCTGGAAACTGCTGAGAAACCCCCTTTTTGTCAATATACCTAGGACAGCCATACATCTTCTGAATGTCCTAGGTCTCTAGTTTGTGGTTGTAAAGAGGACACAACAGGTCATTTTATATAGTGACACAAGTTAAAAAAAAAAGGTCTCACTAAATTGAAATGGCTACTAACGAACATCATCACACTGGAATACAGTTGCTCTCGTTTAATCCACTCAGCTTTCCAGTCATTCCCAATGTATGCAATTCCAAGATTGTTTAAGGACCTCCCAGTATGCAGAAATATTCAAAAATGGCCTTTTACATTTTAGAAAAATAACACATGTATACTGCATGAGAAAAACTGCGTGGCTATTTCCTAAACTGCATGGGATTAGCATGGTCATGTCTGTAAAGAGGAGAGTCATGACCATACTGACAAGCGAGCATGACATGATTGGTGCCATTGGATTCCCCATCTAGTTTCATGTGATACCAATATCTTCACTCTATCTGCATATGATCAGTAAAATAAGAAAATTCATTCTGAAATTGTCATTTTCTACACACAAACCCTAGAGGGAGCCAGTAGATAATAAGAATTTCTCAGAACAGGCACCATTCACTGAAACAGTGTCAGCTGTTGGTAAGAAAGTATTTAATTCATTCCGCAGTTTTCAGGCAACACTTGAAAAATGGTAGAATCTTCTCTGCAAACATGTCTGGCTTGATAGTTCTCACCAGGACAGTGTTTTTGTTGTCCTGACAGTTGGAACATGTGCTTTAAACTTAGCTAAACATATTTTTAAGTGAAGGGATTTTTATTAAAGTTGAAGATGTATGAGAGGGACGACGGACTTCCACAGATATAATCTCAACCAGAACTCTTGGAGATCTCTCTGCAGAAATAACTGAGTAACTCTCCTGTTTACTAAAGTTATTGTCACGCGTAGATGAAAGTCATCTTACAGCTCTCATTACCTGTCTCTGTCGTGACGGCCTACAGTTACAGTAAACAGTAGGGAAATAAAAGAAGAAATATGTCCGCCTGACTGTTTATTGACCCTTGAGGCCAGTGATGCATATTTTTGACATTTCTATTTGTTTTATAACATGGAATATTGTGTAACGTCTTCAGGTGTCGAGAAAGGGCTCCCGTGACGTGGCTGACCACATGGCCATCCAGATGGACGACTCCGACTCCATCACCGTGTCGGAGCAGAGCGAGCCATCAGCAGAATGTTGGCAGAACATGTACAAGCTGCTCAACTTCTACTCCCTCATCTCCGATCCCACTGGCATCCTGGAGAAAAGCTCCCCAGAGAACTGCCTTTCAGGTGGGAATCGGCTTCCAGCTGTCTTCCAGTTCCTAATTGCCATCCTTTATCCCACCCATGCATTTCCATCCTGCTTCACTTTGCTCTTTTAGCTTTGTATACCTTCGTTCCACATATTATGTTTGTTACGATATTGCTACTATACTATGACTTTTTTCCGACATACTATAATATCACTTTTTCATCACTTTTTCAACATACTTAACCATGACCTTTTCATCACTTTTTCGACATACTATACTTTGACTTTTTCGACACAATATACTATGACTTTTTTCAACATACTATGCTATGACTATTTTTGACATAATATACTATGATTTTTTTAACACTTTTTTCGAAATACTATACTATGACTGTTTTCAACATACTTTATTTGGTGGCACAGTGGCTTAGTGGTTTGCACTGCTCCAACTAGCATCAAAAAGCAAACACTGCAGACTCTGACCCAGGTTTGATTCCCAGTCTGGGCTGGCCCTTTTTTTGTGGAGTTTGCATGTTCCTCCAGACTTTCTTTGACATACTATACTATGACTGTACTTTTTTATTTCCTGTCTTCCCTTTCATCACTTCCATCTGCACCCTTAGCTCTGCCTTACAAACCTTGCTGTTACAACTCAATTCCCTCCTAACACGTCTCCCTTTTTCCCTTCCTGACCTGAAGTGCAGATTTGCATTCATTCCTTATGTCATTAAATTTTCATGCTGCTATTAAGTATCATTAATAATGTACTCCTAGTTAATATATGATAATGCTGACTTCTCTGCTGTGTCATGTACTGTAATACTTCCTATTTACTGTATAGTTTATTCATTTCTTGTCAATATATCCTGATATTACTTGATCCTGATATACTTACTTGCTGCTGTTGACACCACATTCCCCCGAGGAGTTCATTAAGTAGCTTGTAGTGGTGGGACAGTGTTTCACAGAACCCACCTTGATCCAATGACAGAATGAGTTCCTTCGGTGCTAAAACTTTGCTCAGTCCTTTTTTTAAAGTGCAGTGATCATCACAAACATGCAGTTAAAGGGTAACTACCTTTTTTTTTCAACCTGGACCCTATTTTCCTATGTTTTTGTGTGTAAGTGACTGATCGGAACAACAATCTTTGAAATTGGTCCAGTATTAAGCATGAACGCTGTAACCGGCAGCCACAGACCGGACTGCAATGTAACCCTAAAATGTTCAGCGTCCGTTTGGTCCACTAAAAGTGCTGTTTTTGCCACTAAAGGACTCAGATTATTATTCTAAGTGTCTGACAGCATTATGGAAAGGATCCCTACAGAGAGATACCGTTTTTTAAAACCTCTTTAAAACTTTTCTGTTTAACGAGAAACAGCTCGGAGGTCGCTAGTGCTAAACCCACCAGACTCCATTTTACCGTGTATAGAGCCTACAGATTTTCAAATGTAAATCGGTAAACTGTGTTTAAACCAAAACTAGAGTTGTGATGGTTGGAAAAGTGGAAAGACAACCCAAAACTGCTTTTCATAGTTTTATTTTGTTTCTGTTGATTTTTAATGTAAGTGTATTTTACAATGCTGAAATTACTGTTTATTTACATGGAGTCTGGTGTGTTTAGTGAACGTAATTTCGCGGATCTAATTTCGCCCTCAGTACACCAGAACATTTCAGGATTTTTAACAGACATTTCATTTAAGATGGGTGTTCTTAACTCATCATAATAAGGACAATACAAAAGAAAATGTGATTCATACTCAACTTCTCCTAATTCACATAGTTTGCACAACCTTTTATCTTCTTGGATGTTTTAAAATCTATTAACTTCAAGGGCAAGGGGAAGGATTCCTGTTCTCAAGTGAGCCACTAACGACCTCTGACTCCTCGATAAGTTTGCTGTAACATAAAGTTCAGGACCATTTGTAATCATCTATTTGTAATTGAGTTTTGATCACACAACAGCAGCATAAACACCTGTAAGACTTTTATTTTGGCATGCTCCTACAATGATCAAATTGTGATGGGTATTCTACTAAACATCTCTACATGTGCACTTTGCTTTTCCGATCTCTTTTCTGCAGAAGGTGGCCGTCGGCCCTCAGAGCCATTCTGTAAAGTGATCTTTGAGAACGAGCAGCAGGAGCCCACCACGCCCAACAAGCCCCCTGGCGCAGGCGGGCGGCGGCGTAGCCTGGTGAGCTCCGAGCCCCAGCACGTCACACTCATAGTGTTCGGCATCGGCATGGTGAACCGCACCCACCTGGAGGCCGACATCGGCGGGCTGACCATGGAGGCTGAGCTGAAGAAGATCCATGGGAGTTTCACCCTTAAGGAGAAGATGAAAGGTGAGGGGTTGAGATCTGTATGGGTGTTAATTAGGGCTGTGCAATTAATCGAAATTTAATCGTGATTATGATTTTGGCTCCCAATGATCACAAAAACAGAATAATCGCGAAAAAAAATGATTTAGCTCATTACGTTTTGTAAGTAAACTCTTATTTTCTCTTGTGTTCTGAATGAAAAAATAAAGTTTAAATAGGAAAAGCATAAAGGCAAATTTCAGTTCAGTTGTATGTGTTTTTTTTTAACTGTTGATTTATTTCAACGTTTTCCACTGTTTAAGTTGAATAATTGCAACATCTTTCCAGAAGTCAACGAGTTATCGTGTTAAATTATCGTGATTTCAATATTGACCGAAATAATTGTGATTATATTTTTTTCCATAATCGAGCAGCCCTAGTATTAATGGGAATGAGTTTTTGTTAGTGTGGTCTATTTCTTTTTTTGTCTGTCACTTCAGGCAAACTTGTTACCTATGCACTAGTCTATATCCACGACGTTCCACTTCCGGGATTGCTCCGGTGCTGCCGGAAATTCCATCGGATCACACTCTTTTCGCCCGGATGTCTACCTTCTGCTTTAAACTCCGGTGGATTTATAAGGACTATGGTTAACTGCTCCTCAGATCTCTGCAGGCTAGCTAGACTATCTGAACCAATCGGAGTTTTCTCTTACACGACTAAAACAACTTTTGAACGTAGACATTTTCCACCAAAACAAGTTCCTTCCCGAGGCTATTTTGCAGCGGCGCCGTGGTTCTGTCGGGCGCTTAGCGTCGCCCATGACGATTGTGATTGGTTTAAAGAAATGCCAATAAACCAGAGCACGATTTGTCTTTGGTGCATGAAATCTATTTATTTTATTTTAACATTTGTCTTTGACATTTGTCTAGCATCTGTTCTTCTGTTTAGGAGTTTTAAGATGTAGTAGATGAAGTTCCAGAATAAAGCCCTTGATTACATTTTTGACTCCATACATCATTTCATTCTTGCAAAAAAACTAAACAAAAACAAACAGGTAGTCAGCAATATGTAGGTAAAAGTGTGTTCTGTTTGATGTAATCAATGTTCATGTGTCCACAGATATTCTGCACCAGAAAATGACTGAGACGTGTGCATCGGCTCACATAGGAGGGGTAAACATTGTTCTGCTGGAAGGCATAACTCCTGACATCCAGTACGTACAAATTCTCCTTAACTTCTGCTTATTAGGGAATTGATTTAACAATTCTTTTTTGAATATAAAGGTTTTTATGTCTCATCTTGAAAGAAATTCTTTGAATAGCAACTTTACCAAGCATTTTTGTGTATTGATCGCTGTTTTGAAGTTTTAAATCTGTAATAAATGAGTCTTTTTCTTTTTTGAATTACAACAAATAATGATTTTTTTTGATTCAATAGTCTTTAATTTTTGTTGTACCTAAGAGAACAACATCTTGATTTTCACTGTGGTCTCAAAGATATAGAAATTACATTACACTACAACTTTGCCAAAATGGTTATTTACTTTTTTAAGATGGCAAAATAATGTGAAGTCAAAGAAGAATACCTTGTAATTGCACAAGAACACAGCGACGCAACTTGCACGCAAGATGCTTAAATGTCAAGAGCCTTTCGTAAAAGGTGGTGTTTTAGCTTAAACTAAAAAGTAGATGCAGTGTTTTCCACAAGCTCAGCGGGACCCAATTACCGACTCCTTTCCAGCTGGGAAATTTTAACCGCAGTTTTAGTTTTTTACTGCATGCAATTTCCTCAAAACATAACCACCCTAATCAGTTTACACGCCTTGTAGTCATGCATTGAGGCGGACTGATGCATCTCCACGCTGCTTTGATTCAGTTTAGAACGGCTGCTTCAATAAGAAGCTTTTTTTTTCATCTCATTCTATTTAACAGATGTTCCCACTGTGAAAATAAAACTGGGACTTAATCCTATTGTCATACTGTGTGCTCTGAACTGTACTCATGTGTTTGAATTTGCATATGCCACACAACTTGGCACTTTTTAGTTGTTACTGACATTGAGATGTACGTAGGAATGATTGCAGTCCGACAAATACATTAAATAAGCTATAATTAACAACCGGCTTCAGTGCAAATGTGTTGGCTCACAATTAAAGCGTTGTGTCTGCCATGTTAGTAGTTGTTTTGAGATATACTTAAACAATTCAAGGCTGATCCTTAAACATAACTATTTTTTTACTTACTGTAGAGGGTCAGGTACTGCAGTCAGGCACAGTAATATATATATATATATATATATATATATATATATATATATATATATATATATATATATATCCACTAAAAATGAATCACAAGTAGAATAATTTATGTAAATGACTAGATTGCTTAGTTTGAGCTACTTTATTAATCCAAAGCCTTTTTTATCACAAACTTGTGCATCTAAAACAGAAACAAAGGGTGCATGACTCTCTGCTTACAGAAAACTCTGTTTTCACCTTTACGGTGTCTCACAACTGTTTCACACTTTCTTCTGCTCTTCTTCTTCTTTTTACATTCTTTCTTTTCCAACTACTTGCATAGACTGGAGGATTTCCCAACATCTCCCACCAGCACAGCTAAACAAGAGTTTCTGTATGTTATTGCTACCATTCAGGGCTCACACGCATTAGTACATCAAAAACACAGCTGCCCTGAATGCATACCCTTCATTTGTCTGAGTCGCCCGTCATTCATGTGTATTTTCAGTAAACAGTTTCTCAGGAATCTGTTTGTTCAGATGTTACCTGTTTGTGTGTGTATGAAGCCACTTTCATTGGTTTATGAAAGCAGAAAGTTGGCTGGTTTTATTTTCTTAAAGTTATTTGTGAATCTCTTCATTCTTGACTCTTCCCTTAATGTTTACAGCCAAAATACTGAACTTACATTCAGCATTTTTTCCAGGTTTAGTTGGTGAAGAGAACTATATAGTGTAGTGTATGTAACCAGTTGTAAAAACTGTAATCCTGAAAGCTTAAAGGTGCAGTACGTAAGCCTTATAAAACTAACTTTCTGTCATATTTGCTGAAACTGACCCTATGTTCGAGTAGAACTACATGAAGCTGGTAATTAAAAAAAAAAAAAAAAAAAATCTAGCTCCTCTGGCACCACCTACAGCCTGTAGTGCGATTTGCAAAAATCCACCGCTCCCTGTTCAGATGCACCAATCAGGGCCATGGGGGGTGTCTAGCTGCGTGTCAATCACTGCTCAGGCACACCCATTTCATAGCGTCCTCCCCTCCCCCTTCCCCGCGCACGAGTTGCAGATAGGTTTCCTCCCCTTCCCCCCTCTTCACGCGCTCTACCGTGCACAGCTCTCCCTTGTGGGGGGGAGGGGCTTAGGAGACTGGTTTGGGCTTTAGCGGAAAGGGGGGAGGGACTAATAACTTGTTGATGTTCAAATCTTTTGGCTAAGTCCTGGATCTTCACAGTCCTGCCTACAGCACCTTTAATGTTTACAGCCAAAATACTGAACTATCTTACGTTCAGTCTGATATTTCAGCATTGTTTCCAGATTCATCAACACATAATAAGCCATCTTAGACTATAGACAATGTTGTATTTGCTACAAGAGGCAGGATCACACAAAGAAAAGTCACCTTAAAAGGCCCTGCATTCGGCTGCCATATTGTACAATTCATTACCTTCTTCATTCATAGTGTCACTATTCTGGTTGTTCATTCTTCCTGTGCCCAGAAAACTGTATGCTGTCCTGAATCTGCATGGTGTTTCACTGTTTGATGTCCTCTCAGTAAAGTAGCACATCCATTCATATGTCCACATCACCGAAAAGAAAATCAAATTCCAGTCGTGTTGCTCATTCCACTTAACCCTGTGTTTCAGAACGGTGGTCAAATGCAACATTGCCAAGTCCCAGGCCTTGTACAGCGCCCAGCGAGGACTGAAGACCAACAACGCAGCCGTCTTCAAAGTGGGGGCCATCATGATCAACATCCCCCAGCACCCAGCTACTTTGCACAGCATGATGGTCCGCAGCTCCCACCAGCTCTCCAAACAAATCTCTGACCTCATCCGCCAGCCCTCCAATGTGTATGTCCTCTTCGCTTTTCGTTTCTCTATCTTATAAGTCTCATTCATAGCATTTAAAAGTAACGAGAAGCTGACTCTGAAATGTTGCACACTTGTAACTATATTTCAAATCCTAAATTAATCCGTCATGCAAACACTAATGTCATTAGAATGTATTCTACACTTAAGAAAATCCTCATAAGAAGTCTTTCATCTCCATAAGTGACAGGTTACTGCAGCATATCCACACTGTTGCCAGTTAACTGCTTTCAAAGACTGTGTGTGGTCTGTTTCCATGGTAATATTCTGAATTATGTTAATATATTCATAGAGTTGTAGGTGTGCTTAGGGTATTAACAACTGTTCTATAATTTGATGTTCACAGGCATATGAGCCAGTATCTGCAAAGTTCTCCATAATAATACACACATCACTAAATCAGAGCAATTTTTCAGTGTGTGTGTTTGTGTGTATTTCCAACAACAGTTTTAAGTGTTGTTGTCCAATCCAGCTATTAAGATAGCAACAGTTACTTGATAGAGCACCGCCTTCACATATTCAAAGCCCACAGCTTTTGTATTATTATTATTATTATTATGAGCCAATCCTGACTGAGTGAGTGACAATTTTTTTTCTCCTCTTACAGTCAACCTCCTACTAGGGAGGACACCCCTACCCCGCAACCCTCTGACAAAGCATCCAGCATCAATCAGACCCCCATAGAAGCTAACGAGTTCCCTCAGCTCCCCGAAGGCCTGGAGAAGAAGCCCATCGTCCTCAAGTTCAGCGCCATGATGGATGGCATCACCATCGGGGCTGCGCTGCTGCCCTCACTCAAAGCAGAGTATAAAATGGGTCGCATGAAGAGCCATGGCATGACAGGTGTGTGTGTGTGTGTGTGCGCGTGTTCTTGTTTAACTACATTTGTGGGGTCCAAAAACCGGGAATATACTTGTGGGGTCCGGACAGCTTTGTGGGGCCAAAATGCTGGACGCCACAACTTCAAAGGGCTGTTTGAGGGTTAAGACTTGGTTTTAGGGTTAGAATTAGGTTATGGTTAGGGTAAGGGGTAAGGGTTAAGGTTAGGCATGTAGTTATGATGGTTAAGGTTAGGGTAAGGGGCTAGGGAATGCATTATGTCAATGACGGGCCCTCACAAAGATAGTGAGATGCACTGTGTGTGTGTGTGTGTGTGTGTGTGTGTGTGATTTCTAATTAACTAATACAGAGCTTTCTTATGTGAAAAGACAGATTTCACATCTTATGGTTTCCTCATGGTTCTAGTTAAACTAAATTTAAAAACAAACAAATATTACTTTGTCTTTCTTTTTCAAGATTTTTGTTTTGTTTTGGGCATTTCAGCCTTTAATGGAAAGGACAACTAGATATGAAAGGGTAGAGAGGGGGAAGAAATGCAGGAAATCATCACAGGACGGACTCGAACCCTGGACACCTCTATATACGTGCGCCCGCTCTACCAACTGAGCTTACCTGGCCACTACTTTGTCTTTCTTGTGTAAATATCAATGTTGAGGCATGCCCAGAATAAGTAATACTAATTACACTTTTTTTCTTTAGGGGCACAAACCAGTTTCACATTTGAGTTGCCAAACCACAAGCTTTGCTTCCAGTCCAAAGTGTCCCCAGTGGACATGTCCACCATGCCGCCATCAGCCAGCCTCACCCTGCCTCCAGTCACCATGTCAGGAGAGTACATCATGGAGGACCATGAGAACCACTCAGACCAGGGCTGGGCACCTGACGACTTCCCCGCAAAGCAAGGAAACTACCTCCAAGGCAACTACCTGCGCTGTGTGGCCGAGGTACGAGGCTCCAGGACAATAAATAAAAGCTATATAGATAGATTAACGGAGCAGCCAGTGTTGCTCTTAACTTGCCTCTCACTGATCTTCTCTGATGTGTAGATTGGTTCATTTGAGCACAACCTGACCACAGACCTGCTCAACCACCTGGTCTTCCTACAGAAGGTTTTCATGAAGGAAGTCAACGAGGTCATTCAGAAGGTCTCAGGTACTTTACCAAAGACCAACACACACTTTTACATATACATTTTCTTTACTGCAAACTTACCTCATTAACATATTGTAAGACAAAATGTATCAACTTTACCTTACCTTTACACTTAAACCTGTACAAAACTCTATCCTTTTCTTTGCTGCTGTAATGGCCCAGTTTTCCTCTCTGATCAATAAAGTTAATCTCATTTTAAACATCTCCCTGTTCCCAACAGTATTATGTAGCCTATAGCTGCTACTTCAGTCAATAAAAAAAACACTTTCCTTTCCTCACAAAACAAGCACAAGGCACATACACGAATCCAGTAAAACAGTATTGATTTTAAATAGTTTAACTCGCTAAGCTTGAGCAAGGTAATTGCCTGAGAGAGAGAGAGAGAGAGAGAGAGAACTTGGAGTTTTATGCCATTGTAAGGTAAGAATAATGAGAATGGTAACCATTCACATCAGAGTCTTTAAATTTAGTAGCACTGCGACATGTCAGGCAGGTATCAGGGCTGACATACAGCGTACAGGTACACAAACAATATAATCCCACTAAATCGCACGTTATCTAGCACTTCACAACAGTCTGTGTGGGCTTGTAAGGTTGACTTGTACTCTTTCTATGCATGCAGGAGGAGAACAACCCATCCCACTGTGGAATGAGTATGACACCTCAACGGATGCAGACAAGCCAAAAATCCTGCTTTATTCTCTCAGCCTCATGTTCAAGGTATCTCATGTTCAGTTTCTTTCAGCATGGAAAAACCAAAGTAGTGTATCAGTCACAGTGGCCGAAGCCACCAAGTCAAATTTCTGGTCCAAGCTTTTTTGTTGTTTTAAGTAATAAAACCAGTAAAGGGGTTCTCTCTAGAGACCTCTGTTTAATTTTGAGTCTTAGTTAAGCTTTTTAGGAAATTTATAAATGTTATTTGTTCACAGGGAATCCAGATGACCGCCACCACTCCTTCTATGCGAGCTGTGCGCTTTGAGACAGGCCTCATTGAGCTGGAGCTATCCAACAGGATCCAGTGCAAGGCTCAGCCCGGTGGCAGCAGCAGTTACCTCAAACTGTTTGGCAAATGTCAAGTAGATCTCCACCTGGCTCTTGGACAGATAGTCAAGCACCAGGTACAGATCAGCCTCATGAAATTAAAAAAAAATTAAGAAATAAAATTTGAATTTGAAAAATTAAATAAAAGCTCTCAGGTTTAGGTCTAGAATTTGCTTAAAGATTACAGTAGATAGCTATGTGATGCCCTTTCTCCCTTCACTTTACAGGTGTATGAAGAAGCTGGCTCAGACTTCCACCAGGTGGCGTACTTTCGAACCCGGATCGGTCTGCGGAATGCTCTGCAGGAGGAGATCAGTGGCTCCTCCGACAAGGAGGCTGTCCTCATTACGCTCAACAGGCCGATTGTTTTTGCCCAACCGGTGGCATTTGACAGAGGTTCAGTTTACTGTTTCTCTGCATCATACTTCACATTGTTTTTTCTCCACTCTTGGACACAGACAAATTTTATAATCGAACAACAAATTATTTGCTGTATAACATTACATATCCGTGATGGGAAAGGAGCTGGATGAAGACAACATTTTACAGCCCCTTTGTCACATAATACAACAAACAGAAATAGACTGTCGGTCAGTTAACAGTTGATTTTACATAGAAAAAATTAAATGTCAAAGCTTGTCTTGTGTACCTTAACAAAACTTGTAACCATTTCCTGTTAACTTTGTTTGTTGACACTGAAGACATCATCAACATAGCAGCTTATGAGGCTGCCCATAGTTACCGTTAAATATTCTACCAACTCAACACTGATTGTAAAAGAAGGATGGCTCAGTGATGAAATTGCATTGGATTTTCACATGGAACAAATAACAACCACTGATGCCTTTAAATCTAATGTGACTTTGTTTACATGACATTCAGGATGTCATTCTAAATTATTTCTACCCACGTGTTTGCCCTCCTGCAGCTGTGCTCTTCTGGCTGAACTACAAGGCAGCGTATGATAACTGGAACGAGCAGCGCTTGGCCCTCAACAAGGACATCCACATGGCCACTAAAGAGGTGGTGGACAAGCTGCCAGGCATCCAGCAGACCTCAGCCCAGGCCTTCAGCACCCTCTTCCTGCAACTGACCGTCAACGACCTGGGCATCTGCCTACCTATCACCAACACATCCCAGGTAATCTGCTATGCTTGTTGGTTTGGATCTTCCAAAGTCAATATTGTAACATTTTTACATTTTAACTTCCGGATGTAGATTTCCAAGTTCTACTAATATAAACAATAGCAGGTTTGCAATTTGTTGGCTTTAAGGTCATACAGTTAAAAAGTTCACATTTATTGTGATTTTGTGATTGATCATTGAAATACCATGGTTACATGTTTAGCAGTCTTTCACTATTAGGCATATAAGCCATGGTTTAGCATATGAAATGCTTGCCAGGTTATTGTTTTAAAAGCAAGTTGTTGTTTTTTGTCTTGTCAGTAGTTTCTATTGAAACAAAAGCACTTTTATTATGAATCTAATTCTACCTAAGGAAAAGTAAAGCACAGGAATCTTTTTGGGGCTTCTTTTGTCAAATTGTTAATTCACGTCATCTCCTCTTTAATAATAAAAAAATAGATTTATCATTATCTCCATCAGCACTTGACACCATTAACTGTACCAGTGTTTGTGACATTCACTTTGCTTACATATATAGCCTTAGAATCACAATTGCATTTTTGTTCTTTACTAAAAGAACAATTTCTCTGTTTTAGTTTGGATATCAGTGTTTCCCCTAGCTAAGCTGTTAGTAATCTGCCCCACCACACATCTTCATTTCCCTCGACAACTTCTAAAATGTACACTTTTAATGCAAAGCAAACAACCGCCGATATGATACACAACTATAACACAAGAACATGCTGGCTGGCCTGTAATAAAATGGCAACAAATTTGATTTGAACTGTACCATAGAGTCAGTTAAATGTGTTTAAGATAATAATGTCAGTGACGTGTTTGTTTAGTTTGTTTTATTTTTGTCCACAAATTCCATTTTTGTATGATGATAAACACCTAAAAAAGGAGACGTGCACCAGTAGTAGTTATTTTGATGTCATGCACTGTGTGCCATTTTAGTACTCCTCAGACTTAGCTACTGAAATGTTTTGCCAGATTTTTTATTTATTTTGTATGTTTATTTATATGTACATTAATTCAGAATTGCTTTAACATAAAGGAAAATATTATTGTTTTATTTTAGATTGAAAGATTAACATGACCACCCCTACACACTAATAGAAACGTTTAGGGGAAACACTGGATATTAATGAATGTTCATATGGGTTGTCTTGTTATACTCCAGTACTATGCTATACTACAGTATGTCCATAGAGACAAGATATACCAGCTGTTATGTCACGCTTATTTCCATAGAGAGGACAAGTACCAGTTACGGAGGGCATCAACTCTGAAGCTGGGGCCAGCACATCAGTAGGCCGGCAAAATAATGCACGAAAAGTAACCTACAATTTATTACATCTCTTGTGATGGCTTTTTGTGGGACAATGACTTCCTGTGATCAATACTCTTCCATGCCACAAGCACACTGAATCAGAAGTGCTCTTTTTTTTTTGTTTAGAAATGGCAGGTCACACCACTTCGCAACCATCAAATTTCCCCCAAAAAGCTGGCATAGCAACTAATTAAGCTTGAGCTTGTGCCTGAGGTTTTTGGGGCTTGTAATTACTTCCTACTAAAAAAAGAGATTATGCCAGTCGGTGTCCAGAGTATTCCTTATCTGTTGTTAAAGTGGAAACAAGGACATTTTCTTTAGGCAAATCGTTCATGAGACTGCCATGAAATTGTATAAAATTGCACACACAATATCAGATCTAATGACCGGTGCAGTGGTGCGCATGGCAGGCTCGTGTCTATTCTTGAAAGACAAAGCATTTGGAAATTACCTGGATTCCTGCAGTATAAATTCCAAAACTGCGGTCTGATTTTGATCCAAGTCATAATACTAGATAACCGGTTAGTCGGGAGGTAAACATGATTTGACCTACCTTCAGTAATGACTGGGATGATGATCAGACCCACTATTTTTGTGTTCATTTTTTTAAAGTTAATCCGGAAATTCAAGGGAAATATTTTTCCCCAATCCTACAATTAAACAATCTAACGAACTGAAAAGGTTGGTAACATTTCACTCATTGGTGTATATATGGTAGCAGTGCTTGCTAATATGTCTGTCATTTGTGGACTCAGACAGAAATTTATTCACCAGTTTTGCAAAACTATAATGATCAGAAGTAAATCTACCAAAGTAGTTATTTAAAATCACATGAAAATAACGGCATTGATCAGCATTACAAGTGCATATACTGTACAGTAGAATGAAGTGTTACCAGCTAACTCTAACTTTTCCGAACAAATGAAAATGGGTTCTTTTCCATGTACTTCACCCTTACTTGAGGCTTGGGTAACCCCCCCCTCTCCCTGCCCCTCTGCCAGGCCAACCACAGCATAGATTTTGACACCGGCTCAGCTATGGTCCTAACCATTGAGAGCACGCTGATCACCGCCTGCTCCTCGGAGTCCCTGGTAAGCAAAGGCCACTTCAAGAATTTCTGCATCCGCTTCGCCGAAGGCTTCGAGACCTCCTGGGACGACTGGAAGCCTGAAATCCGAGGGGATACGGTCATGAATGCTTGTGAGTGATGCATTATATTTATGTGCGAATTTTGTCTCACATATGGGTCATTTTGATTCAGTTTAATCACATTTAATACATGTCAAAAGCCTTGATTGAGAGAAGAAAGTAAAGGTTAAGTGTTCACAATAAAATATAGAACCATTTGTTTATATTTAAGTGTTGCAAGTAGCATTTTAAACACATACTTAATAACAGGTTAATTGAGTCTCTTTTCACATAAAATACAGATTTTAAACAAATATATGTGATTAATGACCCGACTTCAGTAGGTAGAAACCGATATTCTTATGTAACTTTCAATGCACCCAGCTCCTCTAAGATATTGATTGGCTGTTGCCTGTGTGTCTCTGTGTGTGGTCTGTATACAGGTGTAGTACCTGATGGTACATATGAAGTATGTTCCAGGACTATAGGGCAACCTTCTGCAGGCAAGTTCTTTCTGGTCTATAAAATATGGATCACACTCGAGAGCTGCACAATAAGCATGATACAATTGTCTGAACATTTTGTTTTGGCATTCATTTAATTCGCATCCTTTGCCGTTCTTTGTCTCCTCTCCCTCCTGGCCGCCGCCTCCTCCTACTCCTCCTCAAAAACAGAGAGCAGTAGTGCCGGTACCTGGAATCTGAATGTGCTTTGGAAAATGTGTGGTATCGATGTTCACATGGATCCTAACATCGGCAAGCGCCTCAATGCGCTGGGTAACACGCTGACATCACTGACAGGCGAGGAGGACGTGGATGACATCGCTGACCTAAACTCTGTCAACATGGCTGACCTATCAGATGAGGACGAAGCCGACTCCATGTCACCTACCATCCACATGGTCAGTCAATATTGGGTTTATCTACGTCATCATTCTTTTTGGGCTATTGTATAAATTATATTGTATAAATGATTGTATAAATGATGATGTGATGACACATTGTAATGTTTACAAAAAATATGCTGTCAACACACACAACATGTTCTGGTTTGTGACTCCAATTAGGAAGTTCTCAGACAATATCCATTCAATCAATTTCTTTAGATTTGGAAGAAAACACAGACCATAAATAGTGAACTTCAGCTGTAGAGCTTACTACTGGTCATTGCCCCAAGTTAAAGAAATAGTTCATCATTTTGGCAATTATGCTTAACCGCTTTCTTGCTGAAAGTTAGATGGCAATATTGATTCCACTTTTAAATATTTGTGTTGGATTTAAGGCTACAGTCAGAAGACTGATAGCTTAGCTTAGGCAAGGCAAGGCAGCTTTATTTGTATAGCACATTTCAGCAACAGGGCAATTCAAAGTGCTTTACATAAAACCTTTAAGAGCAGTTAGAAAACGATTACAAAAAAAAACAAAGCAGATTAAAACATCTGCAGTTTAGTTCTGACTCTGGGGACAACAAGTACACCTGTCCCAGACGACCTGAGAGGTCTGGGTGGGTCATAGTGTAGCAGCAGATCAGACATGTATTTTGGCCCTGGGACCGTTCAGTGATTTATAAACCAGCAAAAGTATTTTGAAATCAATTCTTTGAGGCACTGAAAGCCAGTGTAGAGACTTAAGTACTGGAGTGATATGATCCACTTTCTTGGTCTTAGTGAGGACTTGAGCAGCAGCGTTCTGAATCAGCTGCAGCTGTCTGATTGATTTTTTTAGTTAGACCTGTAAAGACACCGTTACAGTAGTCAAGTCTACTGAAGATTGCATGGAGCATGGACAAGTTTTTCCAAATCCTGCTGAGACATAAGTCCTTTAACCCTTGATATATTTTTAAGGTGGTAATAGGCTGACTTTGTAATTGTCTTAATGTGGCTGTTAAAATTCAGGTCTGAGTCCATGACTACACCAAGATTTCTGGCTTTGTCTGTTGTTTTTAACATTGTCGTTTGAAGCTGAGTGCTGACTTTTAATCATTCCACTTTTGCAACAACCACCTCAGTTTTTTCGTCATTTAATTTAAGAAAGTTCTGGCACATCCAGTCGTTAATTTGTTCAGTGCACTTAGGCAGTTGTTGTATTGGACTATAGTCCCCTGGCGATAAGGTTATATAAATTTGTGTGTCATCCGCATAACTATGTTAACTTATTTTATTGTTTTCCATAATTTAAGCCAGTGGAAGCATGTAGATGTTAAATAGGAGAGGCCCCAGAACAGAGCCTTGGGGAACTCCGCACGTCATATTTGTATGCTCTGATGTAGAATTCCCTATAGACACAAAGTAGTCCCTATTCTTTAAATGAGACTCAAACCACTTTAGTACTGAGCCAGAAATGCCAGCCCAGTTTTCCAATCTGTCTAGTAATATGTCATGGTCGACCGTATCAAAGCTTAGCACAAAGGCTGGAAATAGAGGGAAATAGCTAGCCTGGCTCTGTCTGAAGGTAACAAAATCCGCCTACCAGCACCCTTTAAAGCGACAGTTTGTGGTTTTATGGGGGGATTTAAGTCCATACTGGTTGCCTGGTAACCTTACAGTGATGACAAGACTTTGTTTTTTGTACAGGTTAAACAAATTACATATAATGTATTGGTAATATAATATTCTAAGATTTAGAAATGCTGATAGGTGGATTTAGTTACCTTTGGCCAGACCTTTTGCTAATAATCTATCTTCTCATCTAACTCTCAGCAAGAAAGGCAATGAGCGTATTTCCCAAAATAACCAACTACTCCTTTATTATCTCTTCAATACATTTGAACAAATCCTACCTGGCTTACCTTAAAGCTTCAGAAGGTAAAGTCTGAACCGAGTCGTCCATTCTTCCACCTCTCCATCCATCTGTCCCTGCCGTTGTTTACAGAGTCCAGGAAGCCAGTTCAGCCCTCGGCTGACCTTAAGGAAGCGTCTGGTAAACCACATCCTGGGCCTCAGCCCCAGGCCTCAGAGTGTGTCTGGTCCAGCTGACTACTTAAACTGTGCATCGCCTTGCCTCCGAGCGGGCAGTGCCAGGGCCCAAAGACCTCTCTCCTGGGCCTGTGTATGTAGCCACCCACAGTGTAAAACTTCTTCTTTGGGCTGACAAAATCACTTGCAAGGTGGCGTTACATCTCAAGCACCTGCAGTTAATAGATGAAGGTTGTTGATTCCAAAATGCTGAGCAATGCTATTTTACGGCGTGCTTTTAACTAAATAGCATTGTAATGGAGAATTGTGTTGCTTAGCATATTATTTCACTGCCCTCCTCATTAAGCTTCAATGATGGGTGAAAAGAAATAAATTACACAATTCCCTGTGGCAATAGAGCTTTATTTTTCCCTCTTTCACTTTGAGTGGAGTGGTGATGGATGGTGGCGGTGTTGTCTCCTGATTTGTGACATTCTGTGTTTTATGATACCTGGTGTTTGGATTGGACTGCATATAATGTACTGTACATGAATCATAACAATTGAAAATAACTCATCTTTAATCAGACAGATTTGGAAAAAGATGCATTCTTATTTACAGCAGCTGCCTGGCAGCTTTTTTTGGGTTTGATCAACGGGTTTGTTTCATTCTGTCATCAGTTTTACCAGATAAATATGTTCGGGTGTGTATCATTGCATTGACCCAACAGGAGACGATTGACCCCAGGAGGCAGGCGGCGATGGGGAACCAAGTGATTGATCCCCGTGGGAGGAAGTTCACCAAGAGGGTGGTCGACATCAGAGAGCTGAATGAACAGGCCAAAGTTATCGACGACCTCAAGTAAGATTCCGGGTTACACACTTGTTGGTTCTCATTCTGTGAAAGACAGTTTTAACAATAAAATCAAGACAGTACATCACATACCTGTACATTCAGGACAGTTAATCTTAACTATAAAGCACGGAGTCTGTGTGTATGTCTGTCCTTCGATTTTCTCAACAACCGTTCGATCAACTTCACACTTGTCGGGTGTATTGCTGATTTTCCAAGGAAGTGCAGTGTTGAGATCTTCGGGACATATGCGGGGGGGTGCAAAAAATCTATTCACATTAGAATCTTGATTCAAGCTCTACCGATTCAAAATCGATTCATAGAATTCCAAAAATCAATTCATATTTTCTAATAAAAAGAAATATATATATAATTTTAATTGTGTGTCTACTGCAATCACATGGGAAAAGTAACTACTTTTACATACTGTGAATCGTTTTTTTAATCGAGTTTTTGAATCGAAAATCGATTTTGAATCGAATATTGACCTGAAAATCGATATCGAATCGTGACATTTTCTGAATTGTGCACCCCTAATGTACACTTTTTGCAGTGTATTGAGAGGGGAGCCCTATTAACTGTTAGACCCCCGTTTGGCATGCTGAGTAGAGCTTGCTCTCGGTCGCTAGCTGCAGTATGTTTAAGAACAGATGAAGAAATAAGAGACCGAAGATGCTACATTGTAGCAAACGGAAACATTTCCTGTCCCAAATAGCTAGCTTTTAGAAAATTACACATTTGCTCTGGCTTTGCTAGGGAATGCAGCTATGTCAAGGAAGGAAGCATATTGTACATTGTTTGGATGAGCGGTTCTCGAGAAAGCTGCAAGCAGCAAAACCACAGGCTGAGCAATCGCCCCATTCCAAACATGCACGTGTTCTAGTTCTGCTGAAGAAATGTATGTTTGTCAAAACTATCTACATCCTCTTTTCTTGACCACAGGAAATTGGGGGCCAGTGAAGGCACCATCAACCAGGAGATCCAGCGCTATCAGCAGCTGGAGTCTGTGGCTGTCAACGACATCAGGAGAGACGTCAGAAAGAAACTGCGTCGCTCCAGCATGAGGGTAAATGCTCATCTATTTACCTTCCCCAATTAGCTATGCGTTCACCAAAGAAAGTTTGGACACTGTCAAATATAATATTTCCCGTCATACCTTGCAAAAACCTGAATGTGTCTCGTTGTTCCTTGCCAGGCGGCCTCTCTGAAAGATAAGTGGGGTCTTGGCTACAAACCAAGCTACAATCGCTCCAAAAGTATCTCAGCGGCCGCAGGCCGACCCCCTCTGAAAAGGATGGACAGACAGAGGTAAAACAAAAACAAAAACAAGGGCAGGAGTAGCCACTTTTCCTGCAAATGACACTGTTCATCCAGCATTTACTATAAACAAACAAGACCAAGTAACCTCTGTCTCACACCACTGCTGTCGGTGTTACACTTTTTGAAACACATTTCCCATTAACCTTCTGACAAAGAGGATGCAGTCTCATTTGTTTATAGTAATTATGCAGATCATTTTGAATTAATGTAGTAACGATGTTAAAACAGTTGACATGCTGTAAGACCTTTAGCAAGGGGAAAACATTAACTGTGGGGGAAGAATAAATGAGTACAAATAACTGGAAATTAATTTGATTAGTAACAATTTGTGCTTTGAGAAGTGTTCACTTACGGTATTTCCTGTAACCAACAATACTGTAGAGTATGTTGTAACAATGTCACTTACAACTTTAAGCATGTGTGCAGTGTGTTTATATCACCTTACTGTGTCCATAGTTCCAGAATAGGGGACGTGGATGACCTACCAGATATGCGCGTGGATGCGTCCTCTCCTGGACCCCGGGTCACCTTTAACATCCAGGACACGGTAAACATCCTTCTTAAAAACCTCCTACGTATCTCATTTACTGACTAAACAGAGAAAGCCTTAACACATTCACATTTTTGTTCGCTATGTACAGATTTGATTGCACTGTAGCAAATAGGTTCTTGACACATTTGTTGTAACCCAATCAGTAATTAAGGCGATGATAGTATGATGAAGGTTTTAGTTTTGTACTTGTTTATGTTGGCAGTTTAAAGATCACCATCTCATCCATCACGCGTCACTGTAGTGGATCTCCATACAACATATTTACATGATACTTTGACTCATATGATGTCATGGGTTTCTAAAGGCGGCTCACAGGGAGAGACCTTTATGCTTAATTTTGGATGAGCTCCTTTTTAATAACTCTTTTGTTCAATTGAAGATAAATAATCAGGACTTGGACGCAGTACATGCACCTGTCAGTCCAGAAGAGGTATTCAAGGTATATGGCTCAAAAGATGACATTTAACAAATTGAAAATACCTAACCAACACCAACAAATACTTCTGTTTCCTCTTCTTCTCTGCGATTGCCTTGAAAGTGCCGATAGGAATTTGAATATGCAAAATCAAAACAGTGTGATGAAATACCAGCCTCTATAGAGATATAAACCTATATTTTATTGAACAACAGTGGGTTCATTTCCATAATAACTTATTGTAATCCTGCTCTTTGTGTCCCTAGTTATACTATGATTTATGTATGTGTTGGCACATGTGCAACCAAATTTAAAATGTATGTTCTACTGTCTTTATTACTACTCAGTAGATGAATACCAGCAGCATTCTATCAAACAGAGATTTGGTAGATAGTAATTTGTCCCTGATTTTGATACTCCCCTTTAAATACAAGTTTATAGTTGGAATGCTGCCTAATGAATTATGGAGTCACGGATTCTCACCCTGTCTTGACACTGCATAAATAACCAAATTGACTTTCTTCAATCTTAATATATTGACTGATTTCTAACAACTATGCATGGTGAGGCTCTAAATCACAGTCTGTCAGCTTCTGTTTGTCAAAACAATAGTTTCTCTCTCACACCCAACAACATTAGATACAGATTATAGAAAATAGAAATAATTTGGTGTAATTAGCATGAAGACAAAAAGGCTTATGACTAATCTCAAGACAAACTTAAAAATTCTAGCCAGCACACCTTATTGAAATTTCACTTTTTATCTCCCTGAAAATCTGAAGACTTACAGTAAACAGCATCGCCTCCCGTGTTCATGCAGTAAAGCGATTTCATTTGTGCCACAAAACAGTTACCAGGTATTCCACGTAATCACACATACGTTAGTGGCACACATTGTAAAGCGTAGTGTAAAGCAATGGTCATGTTTGTGCAAGGTCATTACAATTTCATGATGATAAATCATCATGCAATTGTTTATTTCATCATTTATTGATACTAATATGCTCCATACGGCCTCTTTGACCAAGTCTAAACAGTCAATAGGTCTGAAAGGAATAGCTCTCTTGTTGGGAGTTAGATGAGAAGATCGCTCCCACTCTCTCATATGTGTTGGTTGAATATTAAGTTAAAGCCCTCAGCCGGTGAGCTTAGCTTAACTCAGTTTAGCATAAAGACTAGAATCATGGGCAAACTGCTATCCTGGCTCTGTCCAAGTTAACAAAAAGCTTACAATTTAATGTGTTATATATTTTGTTTAATACAAACAAAAACCAAAGGACCAAAATCCACTGAATAATAATAATAATAATAATAATTTAAAAAAAATATTTAATATAGCACATTTTAAAGAACAAAGTCACAAAGTGCTTTACCAGAGTAAAAATGAGACAAAGGCCAGTTTAAATAAGTGAGTCTTCAGCTGCTTTTTAAAAGCGCTGTGCCCTGATTGAATGTTGATAAAGTGGTATTTCCTGCTAGAATGATCTAATAGTTTTCAATACCTAATCCCTCCAATATTCACTCTTTAATGATGACAGACTCAGACTGACTGACATGACTGAGTTTGCTTGGTTTGTCAGTCCTTCTGCCTTTACCTCCCACATACTCCCAGTCAGTGGAAATAAACAACAAATAAAGAGAAATATTGTTGCTGAAGTGACCCTCAAAGAGATTTTTGAAGTCCACATTTTCACACTATATATATATATATATATATATATATATATATATATATATATATATATATATATATATATATATATATATATAGCAGCAGTCAGCCTCTGTACCCATCTCTGGGATCTGTTGTTACTGTTGGAAATTGAGATTTCTTTTCCCAGCTGTCATCAAGATAGTGGACTTGTATACTGGAATACTTTCTTGGGCATCTTTCCATTGTCACCTTCTTGAGAGTGTGTTTCTCCTTTTCTCCTGTCGGGGGTGGCACGTCATTCTCATCTTCGTCCTCGTCTCACACTGTCTCTCTTTCATTCCTCCTCAGAGAAAGTGCATGACCTCTCAGCTCCCCAGGGAACTGTTGCAGGCTGGTAGTGTTCTGTCATTGGTCATAAAACTAGACATATAAACTGCTGTGAGATTTGATTTCAGCATTAAAGTATAGACTACATGGCATAAATAGAATAATAAACAAATGCCTTGTGGTCCAAATAACAGAACACTATCTCCTTCAAAGTTATGACTCCTTGGCTACCTTCCTACTTAAGACATCATGGTTTTAAGTAGGAAGAGTTTCATTAAGAATTTCTCCCTGTGTGAGTTTGACACTCTGTCCTTCTATGAAGTTTCCTGAGGAGACAGAGGTGGACCTGTTGTCAGCCACCATTGATGAGTCATCCCACCCTCATCATCACCTTCATCTTCATTATCCATCCGTTATCGAGGGCCACCACTCAGTTTTCAGTGCCCCTGGCACCCCTGCTGTCTTCTCACCCACACTTCCCTTCCAGCACGACGACATACGGCGCGATGACTTGTCCTCTTCCTCCTCCGAAGACTCCGAAAAGGAGGACGAGTTTGAGCGGGAGAGAGTGCCAAGCTATCGAAGGCCTTTGTGAGTTGTCTTTGTGTTTTTCTGCCTACTCGAGCATTCTTGCGATGAATGTTAGATGAAAGGAAGCACCAATTATCTCATGTTTGCAATTGCATTTCTTTTATGATTTATTTTGTGTACTATGACTAAAGGTTCACAGTATTCAGCATTCACTAAACATTCCCTTTCTTCTATCTTCTCAGCCAAGCGTCTCACAGAAAGCCCTCAGGGTTTTCTGCGATGAGTCAGCTGTTCAGCGAGCGCTGGCCGAGCACACCTGCCAACCGCAGCTTCAGTGGCCCAGCAACTGAAAGAAACATTGACTTTGAGCTGGACATCCGTGTGGAGATCGACAGCGGGAAGTGTGTCCTTCACCCCACTACTCAGCAACCAGAGCATGAGGACAATCCCCTCAGGAGGTACGATGAAATGCTCATTTGTTATTCGGGTAGCTACTGTGGAGAGAACAGAATTTACTCACTTTTACTGATATTTTTTGAAATAACATCTCGTAAGGAGTCAAACAAACTCTACATTATGAAATCCACTCGGGAGATTTGCCAGATGTAATGTTATGCTGTAGCTTGCCCTCAGTAAATACAAGAAATACAACTACTAACTAAACTAAACAGAATAAGGCATAAGCACAATTTCATATGACAGGAGTCTCTGTCTCCCTGTGGGTTTTGTAGGAGCTGCGAGCGCAGCCTCAGGAATCTGGACCAGGAGTCTCCCCCCAAGAAGAAGAAGCTGCAGCCCACCTACACCTCCACCTCGCATCTCCTAGCTGGCAAGAAATGTCCCTCCACCCTGCAGACCAAATCCAATGACATGGAGACCACAGTCTTCTACATTCCAGGAGTAGACGTCAAGGTCAGCTTCTCGCTCAGTACAAAATTGTCCACATGTTATCTACTTCTTCTTTTTTTTGTGCTTTAAATGATGAATTCTTCTTTTTTCCTTTCCCTCAGTTGCACTACAACTCCAAGACGCTGAAGACAGAGTCACCCAATGCCTCGCGTGGATCCTCTCTCCCTCGCACTCTCTCCAAAGAATCAAAGCTGTATGGTATGAAAGATAGCGGCCCTCCCAACCCTCCTAATGCAGTCCAAAGCAAGACTAACTCGCTCCTACCTCCCCCGCCCCCACCTATTCCATCAGGTACTGAGCATTCCCTCGTTTTTCCTTGCATGCCCGAGCACCATCTGTAAACACTGACACTAGAGTGCCACGGCACTCCATTTTTGATGATTTTACATCTAGCCGTGGACCCACCGAATCGAATGCATGTGATATCATCCTTTTTATTTTAAGGCATGAATCCAGAGGGCACCTTTGATCAAAATGGGCTCATGCATATTGATGCGTACCACAGAGGGAAAAACACATTTGAAAAAATAGACTCATTAAAATGGTTCCAGTTTATTTAAACTTTAAGAAATGAACTTTCAAAAGTGTTGTCAACATAATAGTCCAGGCTACAGATGCTTTAAACTCCTATGTGTCTTTGCAGCCAAAGGTAAGGGCAGTGGCGGGGTAAAGATGGCTAAGCTGTACGCCTGGGTGGCCCTCCAGACTCTGCCAGAGGAAATGGTCATCAGCCCCTGTCTACTGGACTTCCTGGAAAAAGCACTGGAGACCATTCCTATAACTCCAGTGGAAAGGAGCTACGCAGGTTTGTTTGTTTACACCATCTAATCTTAATGGCTCCTGTTCTCACAGGACTTTTCTTCGTGCGTGTCTGCCATTCATTAGTCAATATCGATGACGTTTAATTTTCGGGATTATTCAGGTGCCACCGGAAATTCCGCCGGATGTCCCTCATTTTCGGCTGGATGTGCCTTACCTTCCGCTTTCTTTGGGTTGGCATTCTAAACTCCGGTGGATTTCTGAGGACTATTGTTAACTGCTCCTCAGATCTCTGCAGGGTAAATCCAGACAGCAAGCTAGACTATCTGTCCAATCAGAGTTTTCTGTTGCATGACTAAAACAACTTTTGAACGAGCACGTTCCACCAAAACAAGTTCCTTCCCGAGGCTATTTTGCAGCGTCATTGTGTCCGGTTTCCGCCCCGCCCATGATAATTGTGATTGGTTTAAAGAAATGCCAATAAACCAGAGCACGTTTTTCTCCCATCCTGGAATGTTGTGTGGACTAGCCTCACCCCCCCCCCCCCTTCCTCCGCAG